>NW_016811519.1:2854477-2885312 GCF_001698545.2 Rhinopithecus bieti | reverse complement strand
TTAATAATTATATATTTTAATTATATATATTTATATTTCAGTGACCACTTAGTACAGCTGTGTCATTTGATTAATGTAGCCCAGAAAAGCGACTCATTTACCACTCTAAGACTTGGCCTCACTATTTTACTGACTGTCAGGCTCTGTACAAATTATTCTACTTTTCAATGTTCTAGTTTCCTCATTCACAAATAGGGATGGCAATAGAGCTCACTTTGTAGAACTTTGATGAAGAATAAATACAGCAATACACATAAAGTGCTTAGTCCAGTACTTGACAGCTTTAAAATCTTCCACCTGATTTTCAAGGCCTTCTGAAATCATGTCCCACTTGAACTTGTCCAATCATATTACCCACTTGTTTTTTTTTTTTTTTTTCATTTTTTTTTCATCTCAGACATTGCAGGGATGAAATGTCTACTTTTTTTTTTTTCCAAACTCTGACCTGCCTCTCCAGTCTCTCCTAAATGTACTTTAGAGTCATTTCCATTACTGGACCTTTTGCAGATTCTGTTTTAACTGTGCCAATCAGAATCTTATCTCTGCCTTAGGGTTCAGCTCAAGCCCTGCGTCTTCCTTGAAGTCTTCATATCTCCTTTTCTAAAGCCTCTGCAATTATTATGTTATTCTTTGTAGTTTTTCTGTGATGTTATGGGTTTTATGCCTTTAACCTAATTCCAGTTTCATAGAGTCGGATACCATCTCTATCTAAACTTTGAAGAGTCTATCTCTACAGTGCCTAACACAGACTAGAAACTTCATAAAAGCTTACTGGTTGGAGATCATGAGTATTCATTGGCAGATTTGAAAAATTCTGGCACTCTAAGTTATTCCCTGGAGTGGAGAATATTCTAGTAACTTGTCATTCACTTACTTCATTCCATGAATGCATTTATACTTTATACCTTAGCTGTTTCCATAAAGGATTTGAAGCAGTGTAGAACTCATTTGCTGAGATTTTGTATTGTTATTTGCATATTTAAATGGAGTGCTTTTTAGGAACGTCTTTAAAGAAATATATTCTACCATAAAAAATAGGTAAGTCAGTTTTTTTCTTTTGAGCTTCTAGGCTTCACAAAATTATTTATTTTGTCCAATGTTAAATTTGTTAAACTTAAAACATATCTTGTCTTCTTGGGAAGTTTCTCTGTTTTATTCTGTACTCTTTTCAGCTCATGAACTTTTTGTTGCACAAAGCTCTGAAAGTGTCAGTCAGAACCAGAAAAGAATAAAGTATTTTTCATATATTGGGCTTGGGAAATCTGATTGTTTCTCTTGGAACAGATTGTTCATTATAACAGTATCTGTAATAAATGGAGTGCACTGCCGAGATAGATGGAAATGAAATTAATTTGGCTCAGATGTGATCTTTGTTTTGCTTATGAGGATTTGAAACATCCTTACAGAGTTTCAAATTTCCATGCAATTTAGAAATAAAAGAGTTTTCAAAAATGTGTCTTGTCTCCCTTGCCAGTAGCCATTACCTGACTATGGTACTATAGAACAGAACAGCAAATGTGAATAATTGTATCTGAAATGAGTGTGTGATCACACCTTATAAAATGCTGTCATATATTGTATATTTTAAGAATTATTGTTTAAAACATTCATTCACAAATAAAACTATTACATAAATATATGCTTTTTGTTATAGGTTGCCTATCAAGTTGGTAACTATGAATTGGCTAAGAAAGTTTTCTCACCAGTTTGGGATTATTTTGTTGCTTCGCCACTTCAGGATGAACAATCTGTTATTTGTTTAAGCAATATAGTTACTATTACACAGAGAAGGTAATTAGAAATATCCTTCTAAAATACTAATTTGCTTATTGAAAATATAGATGCTGGATGTGAAGCCTAGAATTATTTTTTATATCATGTTCAGATAGTCCATATAAAATGATTTCTAATAACTATTGTAATAAAAGTATACATTGCAAGGTCTCATGTGCTTGTTAGAAACTTTCTTTCTTTCTTTCTTTTTTTTAATACTCACTCACTCTGTCGCCCAGGCTGGAGTGCAGTCGCATGATCTTGGCTCACTGCAACCTCCGCCTCCTGGGCTGAGGAGATTCTCATGCCTCAGCCTCCCGAGTAGCTGGGATTACAGGTGTGCACCATCACGCCCTGCTGATTTTTGTATTTTTAGTAGAGATGGGGTTTTGCCATGTTGGCCAGGCTGGTCTCGAACTCCTGGCCTCAAGTGATCTGCCCACCTGAGCCTCCCAAAGTGCCGAGATTACAGGCATAAGCCACCGTGGCTGGCCGACAAACTTTCTTTCTAGAGTCAGCAAAAACACTGGAGGCCTAAGGTTGAAGGTTATGAAATAAAAATACCAACTACAAACCAAAGTAATATCAGTTATATCCTAAAACACAAATATGCATTGGGAACTTTTGTACCAGAGAAAGGTCAAATTGGGGTTAAGGTTATGGTCTGACAGGTTGACTGTTAGGTTAAGAAGGCTTTTCCTTTGCTAGAAGAGGCTCCCAGGGTTACACCATTGGCAACTGCAAATAGGCCAGTAGAAGCCATATAGAATTACTATCATTTGTCTTTACTGCCATTTTCCTTAAAAGAACAAAGTTTTGAAGCAGGCTCAGAAATGAGCTTTAGTGTAATTTCAGTCGGTCTCAGTAACAAATTCAAAAGCAACAAGAATCTCCCTCACCTGGCTGTTAATGCCTGAAAGTTTTAAAATAAGGAGACAAAACCCTTCATTCCTCAATCAAAAATAATGAGCTTATATATGCAAATATTGATTCAGGCAAGGCATTGATAATTCCATTCAATTAAACAAATGCAGACTTAGCATTTTCTATGTACAAGGATGCTATGTGCTATGGGGGGATGGATTTCAGAGGCATTTTAGAGGAGGAAGAGACAGGACTTAGATATGTGACTTGTGGGGTAACAGAGAAAGTGAAAAGTGGGATTTCTAGTGTTAACTGACTGGGAAGTCTGTGACATTTACTAAGGGGATATGAGAGGTAGAACAAGTTCTTGGAGGAAGATAATTAATTTGATTGAGAATATTTTGAGTTTGGTTTTCCAGCAGGACGCCTTTGTGAATATGAGATGCCAGTAGGTTTATTTATCTAGTGCTGACACTCAAGAGAGCATCAAGGCTAGAGATATAGATTTAGAAATTGTCCATTGAGTTCATCATCAATGTCTTGAAAATGAATGATATCTCCCAGGAAACGACTGTTTAACAGAAAAGACAGAAGGCCAGAATTGAACCCTAGGCATTGCTTAATATTTAGGGAGCAGAAGTAGAAGATGGAACCAAGGAAAGATATTGAAAAGAAGCTGTCCAGAAAATGAAAGTCCAAGAAAGTGCATTGCTAGGGAAAGTGAAAGTATCACCAAAGAGGGACTGACCAGCGATATTAAATATCAGCACCAGGTCAGGCAGAGCAGCTGCTCAATAAAATGCCACAGAGAGGGTTGAGTAGAACACAAATGAAGAAGTGTTGGCAATTAGGAGGCCATTGGTAAATTCCAGAGAGCCACTTTTGTAGCATGAGAGGCCAGAAACCATTTTGCAATTGGCTAAGGAAAAAAAGGAAATGAAACATCCGAACAAGCAAAGACTACTCATGTGAAGTATGGTGGTAAAGAGGAGGAGAGCAGGCAGAAGCTTAGTGGGGAGGCAGGCTGAAGGAAAGAATTGTGGAGTGTGGAGAGAAGACAGCCAGTAGAGAGGGAGACACTGAAGAAGAAAATGTAGGTGATGATAACACTATGGTGGTAGAGCCTGGTGGACATAAGAGCTCATGGGTGGAAAGAACAAAGGATTTAGAAATATTTTTTTGTGGGGGAATGTGAACAAGGAGACATCAGGGATAAATGGAAGTGTTGTTGAGATGCAGTAATGACTCAGTTGATGTAATTGAACATGAATTTGTACTGAAGCCCAGCTCCTTGGTGCTAAAGACCCCATTTGATTCATCTTTATACCCGAGGGTCTAGAACAGTGTCTTGTACATAGTAGGCATTCAGCAATTGCTAGCATGAATGAAAGAATGAGTGAGCAAAATCAGTAAGTGATTGTTGTCAGAGAGAGAGAAAAATTGGACAGTTGACATCTATGCAAGGTCAGGCAAATTGATTATTGCACAAAATAAGGAGGTGACAGAACCTAACCTGCTAGAAAGATTATTATTGAAAAGACTGACCAGCGTCTGAGCTAGGTAGAGAAGGAAATGGAGCCAGGGGGTGACAACTTGTACTAATTGCGCGTGTCAAGGTGCTGAAGGTCAAAGAGCAAGTTTAGTATGAGTCGCAATCGTGGGAGACCTAAAATCTTTCTGGTAAAGATCATTTTAAAGTTTAACATGGTGGTGAAAGGGATCATCTTCCAGTGTGAATTAATGATATCAGCGCTTTCCTGTTTTATAGGGATGGGGGCATAGCGAGTAGTTAAGCCCAAAGCTTAAGAGGGAGGGTTTGTCACCAAGGAAGGCTAAGGGCAAGGGGTGGAATACTGGACACAGGGAAGACTTTGCATATTTCACAGCTTTGCCAATGGTTGGCTCTGTCAACTGCAATTTAGAAAAGATAATTAGAAATCATCCAAGAGTTATTAAGATTCTCTTTTAAGCAAGGCTGAGCTTGCTGNAATTGAAACATTGGACCTATTTCTCAACCTTCTGAACATCTATAGTGATTTTGTTATCTTGATAAAAAATAACTTTATGTATTAGAACCCCCAAAAATTGCCACTAATTAATTTTATGTATCTGTGACATAATATTTCAGTAGTTTAATTTTCTTAGTTGTGAACTTGTCTGTGCAAGAGTAGCTATTCTAAATATTTTTGTTGCTTTTTTGGGATCATTGTGTAGATACTGAAAACAAATCAATGTAAAAAGACAAGTTGACCTGCTAAATAATTTTATATTTATACCTGCCATTTACTTCATATTGCAGATTACATTCAGATATTTTGGCAGAGACTTCTTCAATCCTCTTGTACCTTTTTCTTAGAAATATTTTTGTAATAAGTGACATCAAAATTAAAGAAGAAAATCTTTTCTGTGATAATATTAAAGGCAATGAGATTTTCCCATCTCAACAAGTAAGTGAATTAAAGTGACTAAAAACATGTCAGATTCACTGTATTATTTTCTTGATGTTTTAAGGTCATGTTTTTTGAGTGATTGCGTAGCTTGTTTGGTGAATGGACTGAAAGGACATTGTCTGATTATGCAACTTTATGTGATATTTCATGTAAGTTTCACAGACCGGAGTTTCATGCTTTTTCTCTTCTTTTCAATTTATTTCTTTCCCCCCTGTATACGAAAATACTATATATTTCAGACATTCAAAAATATATAATATATAAAGTGAAACCCATTGTAATCTTATTACCTCTAAGAATATAACAATTTTGCTTTCATATGATTTCTCTAAGAACATATACCTAGACAAATCTGTTATTATTATTTAGGAAAATGGGATTATGATCTACTTGCTATTCTGCAACTTGCCTTTTTAACACTTTTATAATATATCTTGCACATATTTTCATGCTGGTATGTATCAATCTGTCACTTTTTTTTTTCAATTATAATATTGTCTTCATGGAGGCAGGAATGTAACCTATCTCCTATTGATAGATTCTCAGTGTGGTTATGAACATTGCTGTATGTACATCTGCAACTGTATAATGCTCTTGCATTTAGTAATGATCCTACATTATTTTTTTTCATTCCTTCTCAAAGTTCACTTTTCTTTCTCTCTTTCCTTCTTTAGGTATGGAGGCTTTAGCTGTCTATGTTTTTTACAGTTGCTATTTCCTACCCATCCATTAACTAATTAATTAACCAAGACATTGTTACTTGGGACTATGCCAGTTTCTGGGGATATAAAAGTGAAAAAAATGATTCTTTGCCCAAGACAAGTTCACTGTCCTGTAGAGCCCAAGTACTCACAACCATCATCAACCTGTTCCTACTAAATTGCCTTCAGCTTCTTCTTTCAGCATATTCAATCTGAAAACAAAGACAATTTTCAAGTACTTCAATGAATTCCAGAATGCTAGACTACCATTTTAGTAAAAACTGACTATATAGAAATTTCTGGTTACCACTCAGTTTCTTTGTACATAATCTTGAATGTGCGTGTGTGTGTGTGTGTGTGTGTGTGTGTGTGTGTGTGTGTATATAATGAAATCTTTCCCAGGAAAGGAAAAAGAGGAGTAAGAAAGGATTACTATTCTTTTTAAGTGGCATTTACTCTCAAAACCTTAATGTTACATTTTACTATCATTTAAATTTAAGTAGCAAAAGTATAATTAGCAGAAGCAGAATAGGAGGTTAGCTTGGTTTACTGAAAATTTACCGTTTTCTTTCAAATCAAAAAAGGAAATGAGAACCTGTTAATCAAATGGGGGCAATATTATAGAGATTTTATATATTTTAATTGTTATTATAATTTATATTTTGAAAACTAGATTTTTTAAAATATAAAATATAGCCAACTTTTAGCTTATCAATAAAAAAACTGGCTTCTTTCATGGTACTTGTATTGTTTTATGAAAAATTCTGAAGTTTAATTCTAAGATCGTGCTATCCATAGGTAGCATTATTGGAGAGTTAGAGTTGTTTCTGAATTTAGATTTTCTAAAATACAAAACTCATGTTATTTTTAGCCAGAAGGATCACATTTTCTACCCTTTCTTCTTTTTAGAGACACATAAGCTAAGCACCTATGTTGAATCTGAGTAACAATGCCTGTTTCTTTACAGGTTGCCAGACTGATTGAATGTGAGAGAGTATTAGTGGCATTGGAACTTAGCAACTTCCTAAATGATTGCAGCTATACGCTTCAAGCTGTGACTCAGTGTTATGGCCTTCTTGCTCCCATAATCTATCACAATATTGTTTTGGTACCTGTTGTACAGGTAAGGGTATTCCTCTCCCCAAGAGAAGGGAATCTTTATAACAGCAACTTAACAATTCATTTTAGAAAAGAAAAGCCATGTATCTCTTATAAAATTATGAAATTTTAGGAGTTAACTGAAAAACACTTTAATAAATTCTATGTCTGGAAAAATATAGATAAGGACACAAAATGGGTTTCTCTGAAAATATTTGTCCTTGTTCCTGTCCATATTTAAATATTGGCAATTTACCTTTCTAGAGTTTTAAAGTTATTTTAATTTTTATGTTCTTGTAGTATCAGAAACAACAATATTTATTCAAGGGATGTTGTTAAATCCATCATCTGGGGAAAAATATGGTGGAAGACCCAAGACAAAATACCGGGTGTGTTGGTGATGGAGGAGTTAGGATTTATGGAAAAAGAGCAGCTGAGACCTGGCTGAAGGGATTGTAGAGTTTTTCATGTTTCTTAACTTATCACCATGGATTTAGTGGCTTGAAAGGACACTCATTTACGATCTCATAGTTTCTGTGGGTTAAGAGGTTGGACATAGGTTAGCTGAGTCTTCTGTTTAGGGTCTTATGAGGTTGAAATCAAAGTGTTGGCCAGGGCTGTGATTTCCTCTGAGGCTTGAGGTCCTTTTCTGAGTTCACTGTTATTGAGAGAATTCATTTCCTTGAGGTTTTACATAGGAGGTCCTTAGCTCCTAAAGGCCAACTACTAATTCTGTGCCGCATGACCTTTCCACATCATGGCACTTTGCCTTTTCAAGGCTGTAGGAGAGTCTCCTCCAGTATGCTGTGAGGAGCCTTATCTAGGGTAATGCAATCACGAGACTGATGAGCTCATCACATTCAGGAGCCCCGTTCACACTCAAGGGGAAGGAATCATACAGGGCATGTACACCATGGGGAAGAATCCTGGGGACCATCTTAGAATTCGGCTTACTACAGGGAAGTAATGAGAGATGTAAGATTTTGCTGCTGAGACTTGCAGAAAGTTATCGCCATCATTGTCACTGTCATCGTCAGCATCATGATCATCATCACTGAGACAATTTTTGTCATCCTAGAAGATGTGAGTGAACTCATACAAAGTCCAAAAATTTTTAGTACTCGATTGAGAAAACTAACTAGACAGCTTGAGTAACTTAAAAAAGATTCACCTTGGAGGGACTCTACGGAGCATAAGTGTGTCTCCTTCTCCTACATTCCCCACAGCTGCTGGAGATCTGCCTCCAGAGTCCAAAATCTAGACTCATAGTTGACAGCCTTCTGGGTCAGTTGTAAATAGATGGAGCCGTTTTCTCAAGTGTGGAGTATGGTTCCTCCAAAAGCCAAAGGTGCTGACCTGGCATGGTCTTTCTTTTTAAAGGTGAGAGATGCCAGATGTCAGACCTACTTTGGAGGGGGTATCCCAGCCTCCCCCAGATATTTAATGTGGCAGCCCTCTGAATCATCATTGGGTCTATTTGTACCCATTGGAAGGTGTTTATCAAGGTCTTCAATGTACTTGACATTTCTTGATCATTAAGTCTGATCAACATAATGTCATTGATATAGTGGCCCAATGTTTTGTTTTGAGGAATGTCCAGAAAGTTTATGTCCTTTCACATAAAATTGTGTCAGATTTTATAAGAACATTCATTGTCTTGGGACAAGACTTGAAATGCATACTTTTATCTGTCCAGTGTTAATGGGAACTAGGATAGAAAAGAAAACATTAGCTATATCAATGCGTACCTTTTAATGTGTGTTAGCTTAGCAAAGATACCACATTGGGAACAGCAGCCGCTCAATTGACTGAGTTTACAGTATCCACTGTTACTTTCTAGAATCCCACTGATTCAGGATACCTTTGGCTACAGAATGGATTATAGCTATGGGAAGTCTTAGGAAAGAAGTCTCTAATTGAATTGTGTTGTTTGGAATTAGAAAAGATGAGTAGAACAGAAGGGAGTTTCCAGAAATAGGCCTCAATATATATGAGAATGTAATATGTGACAGAGTTGCCATTCCCATTCAGTGGAAAGAGAATGGACATTTTTACTAAATGATGGTAAAATGCCTGGATATTCACCTGAGAGAAAATCGAGTTTGACTCCTATTTGTACCATATACAAAATGTCCCGATTTATCAAAGACTTAAGTGTAAAATAAAGCAAAAACTTTAGGAAAAAAATATCTCAGGAGATGACATATGCAGTCCAGGGTTTGGGGGGAAACATTTCTAACCAAGACTGAACTTCTAACAGCAACAAAGAACCTATGTGTAACAAAAAGTACTATAACAAAGATAGAAGAACATTTATAGATTTGGAAAAAAGCATCTCCAAATGTGACAGAGGGCAAATATATATACATGTATAACAAAAAGTCTTGCAAACTGACAATAACCTAATAGAAAAATAGGCACAGGATATGAATAAGCAGTTCACAGGAGAGCAAATTCAGATGAGTGAGAAATATATGAAAAGATGCTCAAATTCTGAATATTCATAGAAATTCACATTAAATTAACAATGGAATATCACTGGCAGGATTGAAAAGATTTGCTGGTGAAGATGTGGGACAATTGCATTCTCATTCATACATGGGGGGAATATGAATTGTTACAAGCATTTGAATTTTGGTAAAGTAATTTTAAATTAAATTAAATCTCATTTTAAACAAGATTAAAAACAAATATACTTGATGTGGTAGTCCCTCAGTTAGTAATTTATCCTATAGAATAAAATTTTAATAAAATTAAAAATACATTTATCTGACACAGCAATTCTTCTGTTAGTAATTTATCCTATAGAATAAAACCTCCAGTTGACATAATGTCACTCCTAGTTCCACCTCTTGGTTCCTGGACCTGCGGAACCTACTGGGACACAGTGCTACATACTGTCATTGGTTTAGAATGTATACTGTGTTCTGGAGGTTGGTATCTCATCTTCACTGGGTATCATCTCAAAGCCAGCATCTTGATTGCTAATCATAGTTGGCAACTGAGCATGTAAAAGGGTATTTACTGTGACATTCTTGGTGTCGGCAAAAAAGCTGGTGACAAAGAGAAGTAACAGTACTCCCAGATTGTACAACCATGAAAATATGCACCATGAAGTCCTGGAAAAGGCTGAGTAAATTATGCCTGATCCACACCAAATAATATTATGCAACCATTAGAAACAATGAATTAGAGCTATACCTGTAGACTCAGAGCATTTCTCACCAGACATGGTTGTCCAAAAACCATGTCTTATGAGAAATGTTCACAACCAAAGGCATGGTTGAAGGAAAAAATACATGATTCCTAAAAGTATATACAAATCCCATTTTGTAAAACAGCAACCCTCCTGTATATTTTTATACACATATATGTATTTATATTTATATGAGCCTTGGGAAAACTCCAAAACTACTAGGGTGTTCACATGATTTAGGGATATGATATGGTAGTGTGGGAGAGGGTGATTAGGGTGGGGAGGAATTTAAAAAGTCTTAGAGATGAGTGTACTGTAACAATAGTAACAGTATTGTTAGAATGAGAGCTTGAAGCAATTAATGTGCCCCCAAAGAACTAACATTCATATATTAATTTGTCCTTTGGGTTAATCTAAATGATGAATAGATTGATGCAATCTCAGCGCTACTTTTGAAAAGCTAAACTTACTCGTCTAGCTCTTGATCAAATTTAAGATCATATAATATGAAGCAAGGAGAATAGGAAGTAAACACCAATATTAATTGATTTCCTGAGGTATAAATGTTTGGTTTTAATTTTAAAGAAACTATTATTTCAAGTACCTGGAATCACTATGTAAGATTTAATATGCCATGTAATCTTCCATCTGCTTTTTCAAGGTCCTTCTATACCTGGATGTGATAGTTTCTCAAATACATACAACATTCTGACTATATCTTTTAAGATATTTATCAAAATATGCTTTGTTTTATAGTCATTTGTGTTTTTATTTTATTCTTTCCACTAATTTTCAAGTTGCTGTAGGTGAAGGACTAATCCCAAAATTGAATGTATCAACTTTATCTAAGTGTACTTTCCTTTATACCTAATAAACAATTTATCAATAATTATTGATAATAATAAAATTTTATGTCTTAAAGGTTGCATGATTTGAATGGAACATTTTGTAATGAAATGAGTAAGGATGACATTTTAAAACAGAAATCATTGTGGTTCTAATTTTTAGATCCTAATAAAGTGTATAGTGGTTTTGCAAGGACTACCAAATATTGTCTGCTCGAAGAAACATACTGCGAGCTTTGAAAATATACAGCACATGATAGCTTGTTGTATCTTCTACATAACAAAGGTATTTATCTCATTCTTTATCTAGTATTATAAAATTTAGGAGCAATGATGATTTGGAAAGTCTACTTTTAATCACAATAAGAACTATTTTAAAATAGCACCCCAAAAGCATTTTAGATCAAAAGCAAATGTAGAGGTTAAACATTATAGAATAGCAATCTGTTGTTGAACTTTTTGATGAAACTTTAGTTCACAAACTAGAAATAGCATTTGTGTATATATATAATTTTTTTAATTATTATACTTTAAGTTCCAGGATACATGTGCACAACGTGCAGGTTTGTTACATAGGTATACATGTGCCATGTTGGTTTGCTGCACCCATCAACTCGTCATTTACATTAGATATTTCTCCTAATGCTATCCCTCCCATCACACCAGGAGGCCCCGATGTGTGATGTTCCCCTTCCTGTGTCAATGTGTTCTCATTGTTCAACTCCCACTTATGAGTGAGACCATGTGGTGTTTGGTTTTCTGTCCTTGTGATATTTTGCTGAGAATGATGGTTTCCAGCTTCATACATGTCCCTGCAAAGGACATGAACTCATCTTTTTTTATGGCTGCGTAGTATTCCATGGTGTATATGTGCCACATTTTCTTTATCCAGTCTATTATTGATGGACATTTGGGTTGGTTCCAAGTCTTTGCTATTGTGAATAGTGCTGCAATAACCATACATGTGCATGTGACTTTATAGTAGAATGATTTCTAATCCTTTGGGTATATACCCAGTATTGGGATCGCTGGGTCAAGTGGTATTTCTAGTTCTATATCCTTGAGGAATTGTCACACTGTCTTCCACAATGGTTGAACTAATTTACACTCCCACCAACAGTGTAAAAGCATTCTATTTCTCCACATCCTCTCCAGCATCTGTTGTTTCCTGACTTTTTAATGATCGTCATTCTAACTGGTGTGAGGTAGTATCTCATTGTGGTTTTGATTTGCATTTCTCTGATGACCAGTGATGATGAGCATTTTTTCATATGTCTGTTGGCTGCATAAATGTCTTCTTTTGAGAAGTGTCTGTTCATATCCTTTGCCCACTGTTTGATGGGGTTGTTTTTTTCTTGTAAAGTTGTTTAAGTTCTTTGTAGATTCTAGATATTAGCCCTTTGTCAGATGGATAGATTGCAAAAATTTTCTCCCATTCTGTATGTTGCATGTTCACTCTGATGATAGTTTCTTTTGCTGTGCAGAAGGTCTTTAGTTTAATTAGATCCCATTTGTCTATTTTGGCTTTTGTTGCCATTGCTTTTAGTGTTTTAGACATGAAGTATTTGCCCATGCCTGTGTCCAGAATGGTATTGCCAGGTTTTCTTCTAGGGTTTTTATGGTTTTAGGTCTTACATTTAAGTCTTTTATTGAGTTAATTTTTGTGTAAGGTGTAAGGAAGGGATCCAGTTTCAGCTTTCTGCATATGGCTAGCCAGTTTTCCCAGAACCACTTATTAAATAGGGAATCTTTTCCCCATTGCTTATTTTTGTCAGGTTTGTCAAAGATCAGATGGTTGTAGATGTGTGGTGTTATTTCTGAGTCCATTGGTCTATGTATCTGTTTTGGTACCGGTACCAGTACCATGCTGTTTTGGTTACTGTAGCCTTGTAGTATAGTTTGAAGTCAGGTAGTGTGATGCCTCCAGCTTTGTTCTTTTTGCTTAGGATTGTCTTGGGTATGTGGGCTCTCTTTTGGTTTCATATAAAACTTCTTCCAATTCTGTGAAGAAAGTCATTGGTAGCTTGATGGGGATGGCATTGAATCTATAAATTACCTTGGGCAGTATGGCCATTTTCACAATGTTGATTCTTCCTATCCATGAGCATGGAATGTTCTTCCATTTGTTTGTATCCTCTTTTATTTCATTGAGCAGTGGTATATAGTTATTTCTTGTCTTCTAGTTTTTTAATTTGTTTTCTCCTGCTTCTCTAATTCTTTTGATTGTGATGTCAGGNTTTTTTTGCTTTCCGTTTGCTTGGTAGATCTTCCTCCATCCCTTTATTTTGAGACTATGTGTGTCTTTGCATGTAAGATGGGTCTCCTGAATACAGCACACCAATGGGTCTTGACCCTTTATCCAATTTACCAGTCTGTGTCTTTTAATTGGGGCACTTAGCCCATTTACATTTAAGGTTAATATTGTTATGTGTGAATTTGATCCTGCATTATAATGCTAGCTGGTTATTTCACCCATTATTTGATGCACTTTCTTCATAGCATCAATGGTTTTTACAATTTGGCATGTTTTTGCAGTGGCTGGTGGCGGTTGTTCCTTTCCATGTTTAGTGCTTCCTTCAGGAGCTCTTGTAAGGGAAGTCTAGTGGTGACAAAATCTCTCAGCATTTGCTTGTCTGTAAAGGATTTTATTTCTCCTTCACTTATGAATCTTAGTTTGGCTGGATATGAAATTCTGGGTTGAAAATTCTTTTCTTTAAGAATGTTGAATATTGTCCCCCACTCTCTTCTGACTTATAGGGTTTCTGTCGAGAGATCCGTTGTTAGTCTGATGGGCTTCCTTTTGTCAGTAACCCAACCTTTCTTTCTGGCTGCTCTTAACATTTTTTCCTTCGTTTCAACCTTGGTGAATCTGACAATTATGTGTCTTGGGGTTGCTCTTCTCGAGGAGTGTCTTTGTGGTGTTCTCTGTATTTCCTGAATTTGAATGTTGGCTTCCCTTGCTAGGTTGGGGAAGTTATCCTGGATAATATCCTGAAGAGTATTTTCTAACTTGGTTCCATTCTCCCCGTCACTTTCAGGTACACCAACCAAATGTAGATTTGGTCTTTTCACATAGTCCCATATTTCTCAGGGGATTTGTTCATTTCTTTTCATTCTTTTTTCTTTAATCTTGTCTTCTTGCTTTATTTCATTACTTTGATTTTCAATCACTGATATCCTTTCTTCCACTTGATTGAATTGGCTATTGAAGCTTGTTTATGCTTCACGAAGTTCTTGTACTGTGGTTTTCAGTTCTGTCAGGTCATTTAAGGTCTTCTCTATACTGTTTATTCTAGTTAGCTATTTGTCAAACCTTTTTTCAAGGTTTTTAGCTTCCATGTGGGGGTTAGAACCTACTCCTTTAGCTTGGAGAAGTTTGTTATTACTGACCTTCTGAAGCCTACTTCTGTCAACTCATCAAACTCATTCTCTGTCCAGTTTTGTTCCCTTGCTGGCGAGGAGTTGTGTTCCTTTGGAGAAGAGGCATTCTGTTTTTTGGAATTTTTAGCACTTCTGCTCTGTTTTCTCCCCATCTTTGTGGTTTTATCTAACTTTGCTCTTTGATGTTGGTGACCTACAAATGGGGTTTTGGTGTGGACATCCTTTTTGTTGATGTTGATGCTATTCCTTTCTATTTGTTAGTTTTCCTTCTAACAGGCCCCTCAGCTGCAGTTCTGTTGGAGTTCGCTGGAGGTCCACTCTGGACCCTGTTTGCCCGGGTATCACCAGCAGAGGCTGCAGAACAGCAAATATTGCTGCCTGATCCTTCCCCTGGAAGCTTTGTTCCAGAGGGGCACCTGCCTCTATGAGGTGTCTGTTGGACCCTACTGGCAGGAGGTGTCTCCCAGTCAGGTTACACGGGGGTCAGGGACCCACTTGAGGAGGCAGTCTGTCCATTATCGGAGCTCAATCGCCTTGCTGGGAGACCCACTGCTCTCTTCAGAGCTGTCAGGCAGGGATATTTAAGTCTGCTGAAGCTGTCTGCTGCCTTTTGTTCTGCTATGTCCTGCCCCCAGAGGTGGAATCTAGAGAGGCAGTAGGCCTTGCTGAGCTGCGGTGGGCTCCTCCCAGTTCGAGCTTCCCTGCCACTTTGTTTACACTGTGAGCATAGAACCACCTACTCAAGCCTCAGCAATGGCTGATGCTCTTCTGCCCGCCAAGCTCTAGCATCCCAGGTTGATCTCAGACTGCTGCGCTAGCAGCGAACAAGGCTCCCTGGGCATGGGACCTGCCAAACCAGACACGGGAGGGAATATCCTGCCTGGTCTGCCTGTTGTGAAGACTGTGGGAAAAGCACAGTACTTGAGCAGAAGTGTGCCGTTCCTCCAGGTGTAGTCACTCATGGTTTCCCTTGGCTAGGAAAGGGAAATCCACCAACCCCTCATGCTTTCTGGGTGAGGCAATGCCCTCCCTTGCTTCAGCTTGCCCTCCATGGGCTGCACCCACTATCCAACCAGTCCCAGTGAGATGAACCAGGTACCTCAGTTGGAAATGCAGCAGTCACCTGTCTTCTATGTCAGTCTCGCTCGGAGCTGTAGACTGGAGCTGTTCCTATTCAGCCATCTTGGAAGTGACTGCATTTGTATATTTTATAGGCATTATATATGGTCACACAGAACATATTTGTTTCAAAACCCTAAAACATTAATTATATATTTATTATACTGCAGTAAACCTGCATATCATCTTATCAGGTTGTGATTTCAGTGGAACCTGCAGGCAGACTTTAAGTATCTTAACCCAGCCATTGAGATAGTGGGGCTTAGAAGATATCAAGAAACCAAACAGCCAGATTATAAGTGAAGAGTCAGTGACTAATGGAGGGGTGTGTTAATCTCATGACATTAGAATGTAAACAATGATGTTAGGCCTGAAGGAAAGGGCTGACTAGGCAGAGTCTAAGGATGATTCTGAGATTGGTATGCAGGACCCCGAACTCAACAAAGGACTAACTGGAGAGGTGAATTCAGACTGTGCCAGTCGAGTGCTGTGTCTGGATATCTAAACCTGGGAGAAGACATAGGCAAGAGTATGGTCAGGGTAGAAACAGAATTTTCATTTTTGTTTTATTCCTTCATTCAATATATATTTACAATTACTTATTTGTGTCAGGCACTGGTTTGGGTTCTTGACATATGCACGAAGAATTAAAGAGAACTCCATAGTAATTGTAGGAGGAGAAGAATGAATAATGAATGACACCCAGGTTTCTAGCTTAGGTGATGAATGGATGGTGGTGACAAAACAGGGATACAGGAAGATGACCACTAAGGGATGGGATGATTGGGGCAGGCTTCACTCTGGGGATGAGACTTAGGTATGCTCTGAGCAGGAGTTACCAACTCAAATGCCTCCTGAGACCAAGCAGGTAAAATAATTGGTGAATTGGTTGAATGTAAGACAAGGTTTGTCGGGTCCTGAGACAAACTAGAGATTAGGTATACCTACCTGTAGGCATTCTTTATTTAAAAAGAAACCAACATTGTCTCACAGAGCTTGTGATTTAGTGGGGGGTGACAGAAAACAAACATACACATAAAATATAACTTCATGAAGCTTTAAGTGTTATCAGCAAAAATAAAAGCAGTTAAAGGAGACAGATTTATGGGGCTGAGCCTACTTTAGACAGGATAACCTTGTAGCAAGAAGAAGAGTAGAGCTGAGACAGATGGAGGAGGAACAGCTTTGTTGGCAGAGGGCATGAAGGACTATGCAAGTGAATGGACTTAGAGATTCATGACCAATTTTAGCCTACAATTGAGTGGGCAAGTTTAAGCAGGACAGACCATTCATGTGGAGCAATGGATTCCCAACCTGTTGACTTGAGAGTTATTGTAAGAGGTCTATAGAGCCATAGTTGTGCTTAGCGTTGTTTGTAAACAGAATCACTGTATTCCCAAGTGTTTTGCGTTTGTTACAAAAATATGGGAAAACAAAAGTTAACAAAATTTATTTATGCTTTAATGAGAAGAAATACTTGAAAGTATTTATCGTAGCTCAAAGGCTTGCAGGAATGCTATTTGTTTTAAGGTAAAGAGATGAGCAATTCTGAATAGATGGCAGCTTAATCACACATCCCTGACTTTTCTCTTTTTCAATTTTTATTTTGGCAGATTATAGTAGCCTGAGCAGGCCAGTTGGTAAAGGCTGGAGGGGGTATCTTAGGCCAGAATATCTGAGTAAAAGCTTTTATGGGACCTCATTCACCTTGCAAACGAGAAGGAACTAAGGAGCAAGAGGCAGAGAGGTCGGCTTGTTTGTTCTCGTTGCTTGGCTCAAAGACCAGCATTGTGTGGTTCCTCAAAGGCTTTCGTTGACAGAATCCAGTGATTCCCTCAAAGAAGGTCCATATCTGCCTGGCTGTTTTATGTGGTTCTCATAGGACCTTTGCGATTTGACCAGAGATCTGGAAGAACGCTGTGTAGGTGAGCTCATTTGATCCATTGCTTTAGTTAGGATGTAAGCTTGCTTCTGTGGAGGTCTGGCAACAGAGAGCCTTCTACCCTCCACCTTAGCAAAGAAGCCATTATTTGCCGTCTGTTCATGGCCTGACCTCAATAGCAGGAAATAATATTCGTTCGGTTGGTCACTGACTTACCAGTGCTGGAGAGACTGCTATGACCTGGTCTGTGTAGATGCTGAGAGAACATAAGCCATTAGCAGGAAGAAAAAAGCAATTACTCGCTGAAGGAGACTCAGTACTCCAAGGCAAAAAGAGCAAGTCAGACACCAAAATCACTGTGTTTTTACTCTCACCATGTTGGAAAAAGACTAGAGAAGAGTTGGTTTAAAAAAAGGCAGAGAAAACTTTTAAGGAGATACAATCATGTGATATAAAAGAAAACAAACAAAAAACCCTTCTGTAACTGAATAAATGAATTTGATTTTTGATTGAAAAAAATCAAATAGATGAAGAGTATGGTTATGATATTTCTTGAGTCAAATCTGAAAGCTCAAGAAATACCCCCTCCAACATAGTACAGAATTACCTAGAGGTGGTAAATAAATTGAGAAGGCAGATCCAGAAGTCATAACATGAAAACAAAAGAAGTCTGGAGGTAGAAAAGAAAAGCAAATGGAGAAGGAATAGGCTTCCTGAGTCCCAGGCAGGATTAATGTAAGAATACACATGGAAGTACATGTGGGTGAAATCCCTGAAATCAAAGGATAAGGACAAATCTTAAAAGTTTTGAGACCCAAAGAACATTTATTTGCAATGGAAAGAGAATCAATTAGCTTCAGACTTTTTTTTTTTTTTATTTTTTTTTTTTTTTTTTTTTTCCAGGTCAGCGATGCCAGAGTTAAACACTGGAACAACATATTGTAGAATCCTGAGTGAAAAAGGACCGAGGTCCCCAAAATTAATAGAACCAGTAAGAGTATCAATTCATTTGTCAGGGCAAAATAAACATTTTCCGAAGCTGTGGGCGCATTTAAAAAGTATTCTGCCCATGTACTTATCTGAGGAAAACACTTGAGGAAATACTCTATCAAATGACAATTGATTCAGAACAGAAATCCCAAGACAGGGAAAGACAAAAAGGAGAGGAATAATGGGAGCAATGAATCTTGCAATATGTGTATTATTAAAATTAAATAGATAATAATGATGTGACTAGGACTTTGTAATATAAATGCTAAGTAGGGATTCTTTAAAGAGAAGAGTCATCCTTGAAAGAAACATTTGTTAGTAACCTAGAACTAAAACTTCCATCTGTTTGGCATAAGGGGAGGTATGAGCAGGCAAAGATTTTTGGTGCATGGTTGTGTGTTTTATATATGCATATATATACACACACACACGCACACACACACATACATATAAAATTATTTTTTGATAGAATATAAATGTGTCTCTCTCTAAATGTATTTAAAGGTGACTCAGAGAAATATGTAACCATGAGCAGAACTTTACAGCATAGTAGGACTTCTGTTTTTTTTTTTTTCTTTTTTCTTTTTTGAGGCAGAGTCTCACTCTATCACCCAGGCTGGAGTGCAGTGCCTCAATCTCAGCTCACTGCAACCTCTGCCTCTCCAGTTCAAGTAATTCTCATGCTTCAGCCTCCTGAGTAGCTGGGGTTACAGGCATGCACCCTATGTCTGGCTAATTTTTGTATTTTTAATAGAGACTGGGTTTCACCATGTGGTCCAGGCTGGTCTCGAACTTCTGACCTCAGGTCATCTACCGGCCACACCCTTCCAAACTGCTGGGATTACCACCCATTCCCAGCTGCATAGTACCATTCCCTACTATGCAGGCATGAACCACCATTCCCAGCTGCATAGTAGGACTTCTAAATTGACAGGGAGAAAACATGAACTGGGAGGAATGAGAGAGAGAAAACAGAAACAGGAAAAACTGACAGAGAGGAAAAATGGCTAATTTTCAGCAAAAGTAAGAAGGAAAAAGAGAAGATATAAGATGGAAGGAATATAATTAAGTATATTGATCATTTCAGTTCAGCTGAATGAATTCAGAAGACAGAAATTACCAGATAGGCTAAAAAGTTAAGTTAAAATGTATACTATTTCAAGAAACAGTCCTAAAACACGATGACAAACAATGCTTGAAAAAAAAAATGGATAGACAATGGTACTGGGAAAATGCAAACAAATTAAAGGAGGAGTGGCAATTTTCATATCAGAAAAAGCAGAGTTCAAAGCCCAAAATATTAATCAGAACAAAGAGAGTCATTATGTAGTGTCCTTCAAATCTGTTCTGTCAGATCACCCTTCTCTGCTCCTGAATGGCATTTGGTCACTTTCTGGTCTTAGGACAGTCTCATTGTCAAGAATTAAAACAAAACTTGAATTTTTTGCAACAGCAAGGTAAAGGAGACAAATAAGATTATATGAAAAATGCCAGAAAGGCATTTGATAACACTTAGTAACCTTTCCTCATAAAATTTCTAATAAATTAGGAAAGGAAAGAAGCTATTAAATAATGACAAAGACATTTACCAACATTTTACAGCAAATATCATACTGAATGGCAAATTTCTGGAGTCATTTCTTTACAAATTAGCCGCAGGAAATAGATGCTGACTCCTAACAGTGAGATTCAGTGTTTTTAGAGGTTCTTTCTCATGTTCTAGATAAGGATAGAAAATAATTTTGTAATATTAGAAAAGTATAATTTATCTATAATTATACTGGTCTCAAAACCCCATGAAGATCTGGTAAAAAATTACTAGGATTACAAGGAGAATGTATAAAGTGATTTTACGTAATACACTTACAAAATGATAGGCTTTTAAAAATACTAGCAATAATTAGAAATGGAGAGGGTAAAATATACCACTTACAATACACAATATTAAAAATTTAACAAAATGTTAAATAATCTAAAAGAACTGTGGGATCTTACTGAGGGACACAAAATAAGATCTGAACATAGGACAGGCCACGCCAAGTTCCTGAACAGATAGACTTATTGTCACAGAAGTGCAGATCCTTCCTAAAATAATATTTAAATTTAATACAGTTCTAATTAAAATTCTAATTGGGTTTCTCTGAAGCTGATTAATTTAAAAGTTCTCAATAGATATTAAAGTTTGCCATAAAGTCACTTTAATAAAAAAATGATGTCACAGAGTAATGGGCAAACAGTTCAGTGCAATAGAATAGAAAGTCCAGGAATGGCCCCCAAGTCTACAGAATAAATTAATATACGACAAAGGTAGCAATTTGTTTCACTGAGAAAATGATAGTGTGTTATAATAGTTTATTTAATGAAAGGTGATGGTATAACTTGACTGTTCATCTGAAAGTAAACAAAGCCAGAACCTTATCTCATGCCATAAACAAAATGAAGTCTAGATGGATTTAAGGATATTTATATGGCCTCGGAGTCAAGGGACACTTTCCTTGATAAGCCACAAAATTCAAAAGATAAACAGAAAAAGATAGATAATTAGATTACATGATGATTAAAACATTTTTATGGCAAGACACTATAAGCAAAGCTCAAAGGCAGATATTAGGTTGGGAAAATATATGAAGGCATAGGATTATTAACATTGATCACTCCAGGGAGTAATCAGTTAGAAAATATGAAACAATTTTAGAATTTGGGAAAATAATCAAATTTATCTTTTATTATGGAGGACATAATGCAATATTTCAGTTGCCTTAAAAGGTTAAGCAATGGACAGGTACCAGGTGATAAATGGCCACCTTGTGAGGCCAGGGAGGAACCATTGAAGGGTTTCACACCCAGGAATGACATAAAGAGATCTGTATTTTAGAAAAAAGAAATTGTTATTGTACAACAGCTAACAATTAGAGGAGATAAGACCTGAGGCAGAGATGAGTTCAAAGATGAGAGAAGATAAACTAAACCGGTATGGAAAAAGTGGAGGTAGAGAGAATGGAAAGGATTCACGAGTTATTTATGAGATAGAATTGAGAATCTGAAACTTTAATAGATAAGAATAAAGGA
Organism: Rhinopithecus bieti; assembly: GCF_001698545.2. Classification (NCBI taxonomy): domain Eukaryota; kingdom Metazoa; phylum Chordata; class Mammalia; order Primates; family Cercopithecidae; genus Rhinopithecus; species Rhinopithecus bieti. Next base: position 2,863,944 of record NW_016811519.1, on the reverse strand, counting down.
AGGAGAGGGAAGAGGCAGCAGTAATATTCAGCTACCTGGCCTGGGCAGTTGGGTGAATATAACGCTACTCACTGAACCCTGCATGAGGAGTAATTTTGTGTGGTGAAGGGGGAGAAGGTAATGAGTTTTGAACAGATTGAATTTTGGAGTCGATAGGGTATCCAAAGAGGTGACCTTTATATAACAGGACCTATCAGGCTGGAGCTCGGGAGATGCGATATGTGTGTAAAGACAAAGAAGTTGTTAGTATCAAGACTGCAACTGAAGCAGTAGAAATAGATGCCACCAGCAGGGGACAGTGCATAGAGTGAGAAGGGAAGAGAATTTTCTAACAATTTCAAGAGTGCACTTAGTCCAAAAGGCCAATCCTTCTTCCAAATACTAGGCAAGAGGGATAACTGAAGAGTTTGATTAGTCTAAAGCTATTCTGTCATTCCTAACCCCTCCCAACCTCAAGAACATTCCTGCTGCTGTTAGTTCTGTCATTGTCACATGGTGATACCATTGAAAGTGCGGGTCCCATGCAATCCAAAGCACCCTTTTCTTTCTCCAGTGTTATAATCACACACACATTAATTTGTGTTATGCTGGGCCCAAAGTCTATCTTCCAAGATTACTTTTCTTTAGAATATATTTGTCTGCGGGCCAGGCACGGTGGCTCTGTAATCCCAGCATTCTGGGAGGCCGAGGTGGGCGGATCATGAGGTCAGGAGATCGAGACCATCCTGGCTAACACAGTGAAATCCCATCTCTACTAAAAATACAAAAAATTAGCCGGGCGAGGTGGTGGGTGCCTGTAGTCGCAGCTACTCGGGAGGCTGAGACAGGAGAATGGCGTGAACCCGGGAGGTGGAACTTGCAGTGAGCCAAGATTATGCCACTGCCCTCCAGCCTGGGTGACAGAGCAAGATTCTGTCTCAATAAAGAAAGAAAGAAAGAAAGAAAGAAAGAAAGAAAGAAAGAAAGAAAGAAAGAAAGAAAGAAAGAAAGGAAGGAAGGAAGGAAGGAAGGAAGGAAGGAAAAAGAAAAGAAAAGAGAAAGAAAGAAAGAAAGAAAGAAAGAAAGAAAGAAAGAAAGAAAGAAAGAAAGAAAGAAGGAGAGAAAGAAAGAAAGAAAGAAAGAATATATTTATCTGCTTGGCCTACTCCGACCCCCAAAAAGCTCTTCTATCAGTGAGTATTTCCAGGGGAGGGTGTGTCTTTTTCAAATAAGGGAAGGCCAGGTTACACTCTCTTTCCAGGGCACTGAAAACAAGTATTTACGTTTAAGTAACTAACAGTGGTTACTGCAATGTCTTCCAGAAGAAAGAAAGAAACTGTATTTCAAGGCAGCTTGTGACTTGCATCTTGCCAGTGGCAACTTCTGCTAAAAACAATCCAAAGAAACCAATTCAGCTTATCCAGGTACTCCAAAACATTGAAATATTGATGAGGAAGGACCAGGAAAGGGAAAGGATGAAGACTTGAGAGAGGTGGTGTGAGGACTAGAGCAGGATCCCTGAAGGCATGAGGCCGTGGGATCCCAGCACGTGTGGGAAGGGTTAGTCTGGACAGGAGATTGGCTTCTCTTCTCTCAAAGAGGGAAGGGTGGTTGTAGTTACAAATGTGTGATGATGGGTTTGTGGATGGGAGATAAGCTACTTCCCTTACATTTTCTCTGTGGACAGGAAGCAAGGTCATTTGCTGACAGTTAGGAGGTGATGGGTAAGGGTGGTTTTCAAAGATTTGAGAATAGGTTGGTTTGGGCCAGCCACTGAAGAAGATGGGAGAGAATGCTGACCTAGAATAAATTGGGCTTCCAACCAGCATTTGGGGCCCAGTGGAGGTTGATGTCCTGGAATTCACATGCTGCCTTTCTCAGATTTGGATGAATTTTCTGTCTTTGCACACACCAGCTTCTAGCTGGCTCTGTGCATTTCCTGACTTGCTGGCCAGGACCCCCACACCCTTCTTGTCCCATTGGAGGAATCATTGAAATACAAGTGATGTTACTGTAGAAATGACCCTGAATGTGTGTTTGTTTGTTTGTTTGTTTCTGGGACACAGATCAGGCACGATCTCAGCTCACTGCAGCCTCAACCTCCCTGGCTCAAGCAATCCTTGTGTATCAGCCTCTGAGTAGCTGGGACTACAGCCACGTGCCACCACACCGGCTAATTTTTGTATTTTTTGTAGAGATGGGGTTTTGCCATGTTGCTCAGGCTGTTTTCCAACTCCTGAGCTCACGCAGTCCACCTGCCTCCGCTTCCCAAAGTGCTGGGATTACAGGCATGAGCCACTGCGACCAGCCTGAATGTGTTCTGAACATTCAAAAACAAATAATACATTAATGTCAGGATTTTGATATTTGACTTGCTTTAGTCCCTAATATGTTGAGAATTGCCATTCTAGAAGCTTCCTCCAGTCTAGCCTACAGTTCCAGGATCCTGGACTAACCCTGAATCCCAGATTTCAGTGCTTCATTTGATATAAAGAACGTTGGATTTTCTCTTAGGACATGTAAAACCTGATTAGTCAAATGGCTGTGTTTCTTTCCTCTGTCTATTTTAAAAATTGGTAATCTTTTCAGATGGTTGAGTCTTTCTTCTTTAAGCATCGGTATGTTTTTCTAACATGCTACTTGTGAGATTCGCCATCTTCAATATGTCATTACTTTTGCATGATTTAAAAATTGTTATGCTAAACATCTGGCATACTCTGTGTCTGTTCATCATTTGGTATGTTAAATAGAATTGGTCCTCTGTTTTTCCTTTGGTTGGAAAAAATTCTTTATCATTTATTTTCTACTAGCATATTAAGAGAAGGGGAAAAGATTGCCCAGTTATCTATAAGCTTAGGACCTAAATATGTCAGAAAGCAAAATTAAGTAGAGTGGAGAGCAGACTCGTTTCTGTTTTCTTATAGCAAAACTTAGCTCAATTCTATTTCCTTATAGCAAACCTTTCTCCCTCTCATATACATTTCATAATGAGATTTGACTGTTTTGCTGAGCATTCAAGGTTTTGCATGACCTAACCCTACCTATTCAAAATTTATTTTGGCTGGATATGGTGACTCATGCCTGTAATCCCAGCACTTTGAGAGACCCTGCCTCTACAAAATATAAAATAAGTAAACAAATAAAATTTTTTAAAACTCACAAAATTTATTTTGGCACTTTCTTTCCCACACTCTGTTCCACAGTCACTATTAGTTTAGTGCCTTTGCCCTGGTCCCAAAGAAACGTGTTCCTGTTCTTAGCATTAGATAGGGCTTCTCAGGTCTAAGTAGCCACTCAATTGTTAATTGAGAAGTAACAATTGTTATTTATTGATATGGTTTGGCTGTCTCCCCACCCAAATCTTATCTTGAATTGTAGCTCCCATAATTCCCACATGTCGTAGGAGGGACTTGGTGGGAAGTAATTGAATCATGGGGGCAGTTCTGTCCCGTGCTGTTCTCGTGATAGTGAATAAGTCTCGTGAGATCTGATGGTTTTATAAAGGGGAGTTCCCTTATACAGGCCCTCTTGCTTGCCACCGTGTAAGACGTGACTTTGCCCCTCATTCACCTTCAGCCGTGGTTGTGAGGCCACCCCAACCCTGTGAAATTGTGAGTCACTTAAACCTCTTTCGTTTATAAATTACCCCATCTTGGGTATGTCTTTATTATAAGTGTGAGAACAAACTAATATACTTGTCTTAAATACTAACATACTCAACAGAATATATCTACATATAACAAATTCACACAAACTTATTTATACCCCAGTCACTCTAAGGGGCTCACAATGAGTGTGTCCCCTTCTTTGACCCTTCCCTACAGCAGAATATATGCAAATCAGATTGCTGACCAGGGCAGCTTTCCTGAAGTTGATGCTAGAGCCAAGGTTTTAATGGCAAGGTGAAGCTGTATAAACAAGGTGCAGAAAGCTGTTCTGGGAAATGGCTCAGCTGTGGGAAGACATGAAGTCCTGCAACACAATGGTGACTGTCAGATTTTATAACTGGCTCAATATTTTGTAAGATTAAAGTACAAGGAGATGAGTAGTGGAAGATTACCTTAGAAAGGTAGGTAAGGGCCAGAATAGATAAGGCCAAAGAACTAGTATTAGGGGATGTGAGAGAGGCTAAATAGGCCTCTTCCCCTTATGACTACAGTGCACACTTCCCCTAGGGTTGATGGGGAATCTGCCAAAAACAGCTTGTATCTAACCTAGTCTTCTAGCAGAATGTCTTATAAATCACTTAGTGATGTAAATGCTCCTTAAGACATCATGAGGTTAGTAATTGTGCCATTTCCCATAGAAAGCAACTCAATGTAAGAAGTAGTGGTGATGTGGCCTTTACAAATGACTTTTTAAATATGAATTTTTTGAAAGGAATTGTTTTCTCAATAGTTAACTCACTGTATCAGAAGGTATATGGCTATATGGCTCAGAGATATGGGAAGTTTATTATTGACGAGATCCCGTTATTAGTCCTTTACTTAAAATAGTTGAATTATGCATCTTTAATTGCACTCAATGTGTTAATACGATCTGGAGGTAAACTTACAGTTTTCTTAACAATAAAAGGGGGATTCTTAGACTGAAAACTCTATGGGGCTTTTGAATTTATGAAAAATGATCCATTATACTTGAAAATAGACAAGAATGCCCAACAGAGATAATTAATAAATATTTTAAATTAGATTCTTCGTTCATGGAGGGAATATGACTTGGCAGTAATGATTATAAATTATGGGAAAAAAATGTTGGACATCACACCGGGATGCAAGTCTCTGTTTGATGGTAGTAATGAACAAGAAGAAATGCCAGAGGAGGTAACTGTTTCTGTTTCTCATTTTTAAACCTATGTTTAGTTTGTGTCTTTTAGGGTTAAGGTAGTATTATTAAGCATATTAGAAAATTGATAAGTTTTACACTTGTTATATTTACATATAAGTAAAGTATTATAGTAAAGAGCTTTTGGGTTTTATTTTTGTTGTTGTTATAGTCAAGAAAATGAAAAAGGAATCTCTGCTAGCGTACTGAATAGTCCCCATCACCAGTCCCAACCATCAGTTAGGTGATGATAGAGAACTTCTTACACCCAGCTGGACACTGGACTTAAAAGCTCTCTAAAGTCTCTTCCAAATCTAAGATTTTACTGTTCTGGGTGGATCATTGAATGTAGCAAATACATGTCAGCATTTTTTTACTTTGTGTTCAAAGTAGATTTCTGAAACTCACTGTGACACCTACATTCTCTTCTTTATGAGACTGCTAATTTTTGAGATGAACTTTTAATATCTGCCTTCCAAGCATGAGTCTTACAAGAGCTTATGCTTATTGCCTTTCCTTGAAACTATGTAGTTACATATTTTTGTAGATCAAGTTTTGAAATGTTACTTAGTTCACTGGGTTGCTTTCTTTCCTTCTTTCTTTCTTCTTTTCTTTTCTTTTCTTTTTTTTTTTGACAGTCTCACTCTATAGTCTAAGCTGGAGCGCAGTGGTGCAGTCTTGGCTCACCGCAGCCTCTGCCTCCTGGGTTCATGTAATTCTTCTGCCTCAGCCTCTGAGTAGCTAGGATTATAGGCATGTGCCACCACACCTGGCTAATTTTTGTATTTTTAGTAGAGATGAGGTTTCACCATGTTGGCCGGGCTCGTCTTGAACTCCTGACCTCAGGTGATCTTCCCACCTTCGCCTCCCAAAGTTCTGGGATTACAGGCGTGAGCCATCGTGCCTGGCCAGTTCATTGGGTTTCTGAGGGTACTAGGAATTACTTGAAGTCCCTTCCATGGCTTGGGTGGAGGTAGAGGCTCTCATCCCTGACTCTGTCTCACTTAGAGTAGCTCCATTTCTATCTCTGTGATATGCTGAATTTCCAAGTAAGCATTTGTTTGCCAAAAAAATCTTTAAAAAATCACTACTGTTTTACTGGATGACTTTTTAAGCTATAATACTTTTTTTTTTCTAGTTAGGAGGATGTTTTGTCTAGAGGATTTTTGATTAAGCTGGAAGCAATTTGAGGGTTGTTTGTTTGTTTTTGTGCCATGCAGTGTCTACTCTCAGAGTCCATCAGCCCTTTTATGTCACCCAGGCCTTGACTCAGGGCCTTCCACATCATGGTAGGACAGGCCTTATGCCTCTCTCCTTAAAGCTTATAGTCCAGCAGAAGGTTGTGATTCTTTCTTCTAAGATTGTTGAGCTTGTTAATTTATAGGAGTCAGAAATTATTAGAGCTACTCAAGATTCCTTTAAGCCTGAAGGGGCTTGGAAGGTTTTTTTTTAAACAAGAGACATTAACAGGTCAGTTCTCAGGCTCAGACAGAAAAAACATGGTAGTGAGCCTGAGTGCGCAGACAGGCTAATTCTTAATCCACTAATTACTGATCTCCTTATGTTTCAATGAAAGGCAAAGTAGCAAAGGCAATTAGCTTAGTTGTAAAGAAGCTCCTTCTGGGAAAAAGAAAGGGAAAAAAGAATAAAGGGGTACATTTCTGAGGGCAGGCTTGGAATTGTCTTTTTAAGATTTTAGAGACATATCCTCGGCTGCTTTGAGAATGCAGGTTTTGGAGGGGGCTGGCTAGGTAGGTGAAAGTTACTGGGAGAAAGGGAGAGGGAAAAGAAGCAGTATTTTGGTCAATCTCCATGAAACAGTACTATGTCTACATTTAATTAGAGTGCAATAACTGTTACTATTCATTGTTATTAATTAATATTGTTATGTGGATCATAGTTTTATCTACCAAGTATGAAAGTATGAAAACAGAATTTAAAGAATGTTGTTTGAAAATGACAGTTGTCACAACACGTTAAAGTACATTTTGACATTTAACCAATGTTTCTAGGATTCTTCTAAGAAGTCTTTAAAGACTAAGAAGCCACAGCAGATACTATTGCCTGAAAAGATAAATGAACAGCTGGCCTTGTTGGAAACACACCTACTCAAACTGACAAAGCAATGTAATCATTTTTTTTCTGTATACTTCCGTTTAGCATTAAGTTTTTTAAAACGAGAAAAAATTTTGTTCAAAGGATTAAGATGAGATTAGCATTTGGTAAACCCTTTAAGGTTTACACAGTGCTTTTATATCATTAATCCTAACAATACCCTGTTAATAAGGGATTGCTAACCACTTTTTACAGATGTGGCTCATAAAGATTAAGTGATTTACATAGGATTACATAGCTGACTTGGACTTGAGCCTGTGTCTTCTGACTCTAAAGCAAGTTTTCTCAACCTCGACACTATTATCATTTGGGGCCTGGTAGTTCTTTGTTGTGGGGAACTGTCCTTGGCACTGTATGATATTGAGTAGCATCCCTGGCGTCTACTCACAGAAGCACAGCACACCACCCCCTAGTTGTGACAACCATCTGAGTATCCTTGGTGGGAGAGTGGGAGGGGTTATGGTGGCACAAAAATCACTGCTTTGAAGTAAAAAGTGCAACTGAGAAATAAAGGAATAGTGTGAGTGTTAATGTGTAAGTGGTTTGAACCAGTGCCTTCCAGAGTAGAAAGCAGAGTGAAAGATTAGTTTAATTTTAGGTCATTGTACTGTAGTGATTTCATAATAAACCAATGTGTTAATGCAATGATTGGTATTTTGGAGTTTGCAGCCTGGAAGGCTACTTGGGGAATTGAATTAGTTTCTGGTGATGATTAGTGTTGTCACATTTTTAAAAAGTAGGTATTTCAAATCTTCTAGAACAAGAGAGTGTCCAAATTTGAGCCTTAAACCAAGCATAAGGCTCTACTTTTGCCCCATGGCCTTTGGGGACGAGGCTACACTTGTAGAATTCCATGTCCCTACCTCACCTTTCCTACTGTGTGCCTCAGTTCTGTCTTGTGGGCTTCGCTGACTTGGATCTCTCTCTTTTAATATGTTCCATGCCTGTTTCAAGCATGGATTTATGAATTGAACTATTTGATTATTCCCATAATTGGTTAACCTAGCTTTGGGAAAGCTGTAATCATCTTATTACTATATGAAGTATAATTCCTTAAAATATACAGTGTTCTAGAAATGTGAATTATTTATTTTCATAATATCAGTAAAAATATTTTACCAAGAAGCACAATGGTCTATAACTAGCTCAATAGTAAATTCTCCCTGGTGGTCTAATGGTTAGAAAAAGAATAGTAAATTCAATAACAATAATAAAATGATAGTTTTGTACAGTGTTTTCTGTGTGCCAGTTACTATTTTACAAAATATATAATTTTTATAAAATATATACATTAAAACTCATGCAACCTGTATATAAGAACCATATGAGGAAGGTACTATTATTATCTTCATTATAAAGATAAGGAAACTGAGGCACAGAGAAGCTAAATAACTTTCCAAGGTTTCATAACTAAAAAATTGTCATAGTTAGAATTTGAACCCAGCCAGTCTGGCTCCAGGCTGTGTTATACTTTACTGCCTTTTAAAGATAGTTTTGCTAAAATGGAGTAAATCTAATTGGTAGATTTCTGAGTCTTGGGTTTGCTTATATATGACAGCTGTTGAAAAAGAGAGAATCTTGCCTTGGAAACTCTTTACCTATTTGGTGGTGGACCTCTTAGCTTTTAGGGGGAAGAGTGAAGCAAATAATTTCATCAGATTATTTTATTTCCAAAATGTAATGCTGTAATTGCTATGTTAAGGCACATAATTTAGAATAAATACTTTAGTATTTTCCTGTTTTTCCATCTCTTTCAAATAATTGTTATTGTGAATCACTCAAAAAAACTTTTATTTTGGGTTATTAAACAGAACATACAACTTTTGAATTTTTTAACCTTAGATGTTACATCTGAACTCTCAGGAGGAGAGGACCCTATATTTCTTTATCCCGTAGTTTTGAATTGGTCGGTCAAAGGTGCCGTGAAAGAAGGTAGGTGAACTGGATGTGTATATGCTGTTCGCTCGATTTATCACCGAAGAGAATTAATTCTATGGATTTTGTTTCTGTTGTCTACTTGAAGATTTCGCCTGTTTTAGGCAGAATACTTTGAATTCTTACCCACTCAGAATAATGCAGAATCTTGATTGCCAAGTAATGAAAGAGACCTAAATAGGTACCTGATTTAAAGTCTGGAAAGACAGAATCTTGATGGTGGCTTATTTTGGTAGTGAATGGTGTTGTTATGAAGCTTACGAAAACTAGGGCATTGAAAAATGTATTAGTGGCCGGGCACAGAAGCTCACACCTGTAATCTCAGCACTTTGGGAGGCCGAGGCAGGCAAATGACCTGAGGTCAGGAGTTTGAGACCAGCCTGGGCAACATGATGAAACCCCGTCTCTACTAAAAATACAAAAATTAGCCTCGCATTGGTTGGTGGGCGCCTGTAATCCCAGCTTCTCAGGAGGCTGAAGCAGGAGAATCGCTTGAATCTGGGAGGCAGAGGTTGCAGTGAGCTGAGATCATGCTACTACACTCCAGCCGGGGTAAGAGAGTGAGACTGTGTCTCAAAAAAAAAAAAAAAAAAAAAAAAAAAAAAAAAAAAAAA
>NW_016811519.1:2849072-2854105 GCF_001698545.2 Rhinopithecus bieti | reverse complement strand
AGGAGTTTGAGACCAGCCTGGGCAACATGATGAAACCCCGTCTCTACTAAAAATACAAAAATTAGCCTCGCATTGGTTGGTGGGCGCCTGTAATCCCAGCTTCTCAGGAGGCTGAAGCAGGAGAATCGCTTGAATCTGGGAGGCAGAGGTTGCAGTGAGCTGAGATCATGCTACTACACTCCAGCCGGGGTAAGAGAGTGAGACTGTGTCTCAAGATAAAAAAAAAGGAGAAAAAAAAAACAAAGAAAAAAAGAAAAATGTGTTAGTGAATTTCAAGTTTAGCTGATGAGAAATGGCAACATAATTGATTCAGAGTGAAATATAATAAAAATTAGGATCACTAGTTAGGATAATTATCAATAACTTTTCTCCCAGTTAGTCATACATTAGAAGTGACCTTAATGTATGGTCACTTGAGAAATTGAGAAATCTTTCTCAATGTTCAGATATTTAGAAAATAAATTTAATATAGGCTGTGAAACATTCATTGATATTAGAAAAACAATAGTTCACACCACATTTATTCCTATATACTTTTAAAATGGAGAAATCTAAAAAACAGATTAATAAACTTGCCTGTTGGAACAAAATGACTGCTAGCACTGGCAACCCTTCGGTACTAATAATTGAGTATATTGGTAACTATATCTGAACTTCCTTGTTATTACAGTTATGAAATTTAAGCAAAAACCAAGATTTCTGGAATTCTTTACGCAAGTTATGCTAAAATGCCTGAATGAGGAAAAATTTCACCTTTTGGTAGAGGTAACAGCTCCTGTCCATGACTTCTTGAAAAGGTACTTGCAATTATCAGTTTTATACATATTAACAACTTTAAAAAATGAATATCATTATCAGTTCTAAGAAATACAAGGTCGATGAAAAAGAGAGTGGAGTATATACAGCTAAAACCACCACCTAAGAGATAGTAAAAACTTATGTCTGTGTAAAGAAATAACTAAAACTAAAAATATATATACAGTGTACTCACAAATGAGAATAGAGCATGTTCATATCTCTAGCTGGAAACAGATTAAGTCTTTTGCTATTGAGTCAGGATGGATAATAGTATCTCTAGGCCATCAGTTCTTTCTCACACAAGGTTTTAGCTCCAGTTTGGTCATTTCCCACTTGTTTCTAATTCTGTGGTAACAAATAGAGCCATTTCTTAGAGTTTCCATTTGCATATGTGAAGAGAGAGTTCCTCAAATAAAAGCAGTAAACCTTAAAACTGTCCCTCCTATTCTCTAAGCCTGAATGATTCTCTTTGCTCCCAAATAAAATGATAGTGCTTCACACCAATTATGAGAGATGCCAAATTAATCCAACTTTTCTTTTGCCAACTGAGAGTGGGCTTTTCTTCACTGGGCATTGATCTGTCCATCCCATTTTAATAAAAGTAAACATCAGTAACATGAACCTGTTTCTGAAATGGTAGCAAAAGAGAAACATTCCCTTAAAAACAAACAAAGATATTATTTCTAAAATAGGTACTTCATTTATTAGAACAGAAGCTTAGAGGCTATATGTGCTTCATACTTTCCAAAGATAAAAGAAGAAATTGCTTATATTAAATGAAACAGGCCATGATAATAACATAATTGTTCAGAATTAGAGTTCTATTAAATTTTTTAAAAAACAGCTAAAATTAGATGTTTAGGAGAGTTGAATAATGTTTTTGATTCCAAAGAAAAACAGAAGATACTTTCAGTGTGCAGGCAAATGTGGAGGGCTGGCTGTGGAAGTCTAACCTAAGAATAAGAGATATTCTGGAAGAAGAGTATAATATTATAATACTGTATTTATACTGTACTTTCCCCATGTTTGAATATGTATCTAAACATAAATACTGACTGTTATGTTACAGCATCGCCTACAGCGTATAGTAACATGCTGTACGGGTTTGTAGTCTCGGAGCTATAGGCTGTACTATATCACCTAGATGTGTAGCAGGTGATACCATCTAGGTTTGCAGAAGTACATTCTATGATGTTCACACAATGACAAAATTCCCTAACAAAGTATTTCTCAGAATGTATCCCTGCCGCTAAGTGACGCGTGACTGTATAAACAGTTAAAACAATGAACAAGTCCTCAGTAACGTTGACTTGCATAAAAATTTTAAAATACTATTTATCACAATGAAAAGCGGTCAGTCAGAGCTCCACAGAGCAGTGAACAGATCAAGGAGTGGATGAGTTTAATTTATTCAATGGATGAAGGTTCTGCTGTGCATGGAGGAGAATGCTGAGATGGTGGCAAAGACTGTAGTCTAAATGTGACCTCCTCTCCTTCCCATCTCTTTCTGGAAGAACATAACAACCAGGTCAAGCATGCTGGTAGTGAGGGAGAGAGAGAGGAGAGGCTGTAGAGAAGAGACCTAGCTGGTTGGAAATGGAAGGCAGTCTTAGGCTTCGAGTTGTGGAGGATGGCTCCCCAAGTCCCTTACGGTCATTGATCAAAGGCTTCTAATTTAGGCAGCAAAACATTTGCCCAAGTGAAAGTCAACTAACTGGGTGATTCTTAGGATTGTTACAGCTGAACTGGGGTTCCAGACAACCATGGGCTTAGGATCATCTTCATCAAAACTGGAGCGAAGGGGCCAAGATGGATTTGGGTCAAGGTCCAACCCCTGGAACTAGCTATCCAGGCTCACCCCGTCATTTCATTGGCCTTGCATTAATAAGACCCTACATTTTATTCAAGTTTTGGGATCCCATTTATCATGTTAAGCAGTTTTGCTATACCTGGCTAGTACTTATGAAGAAATATAAATAAAAAAATAGAAATTTCAGGAAAAATAGGCAAGTATCAATAAAGGGACAGTGAGAGACTATAGTATTGGGAAAAGATCAGCTCAGTTCCTGTTGGTATTCAGAGGGCAGCAGTGGCTGGGAGCTTGCAAAAGATAGAACCAAAGAGATTGAAATCTGTTGGAAGCAAGGAAGCTTGTCTAGGATTACTTTTACAGTATTCTCTGAGTTATGAGGGAAGAAGTGTCCATGGTTATTTTATTTTCAATCCAGTTCTGTTCCATCTACATCATGCCTTCAACTCCTCTTTTTCCCTATAGAAGGCCCTATGGGAGTTTTTATTATATGATTATAATATACAACATGTTCTCTGTTATGCATTGTATAATGCATTTTTTGTTTTTTTTTGAGACGGAGTCTCGCTCTGTTGCCCAGGCTTGAGTGCAGTGGCGCTGTCTCGGGTCACTGCAAGCTCCACCTCCCGAGTTCATGCCATTCTCCTGCCTCAGCCTCTCGAGTAGCTGGGACTACAGGCACCCGTCACCACGCCCAGCTAATTTTTTTTTGTTGTTGTTGTATTTTTAGTAGAGACGGGGTTTCACTGTGTTAGCCAGGATGGTCTCGATCTCCTGACCTCATGATCCACCCGCCTTGGCCTCCCAAAGTGCTGGGATTACAGGCATGAGCCACTGTGGCCTTCCTATACATTGTATAATACATTTTAAAACTTATTTATTTAGTCTCCTGTAAATAGGCATTTAAATTCTTTCTGATTTTTTATTATTATAAACAGTGCTGCAAAGGACAGGACATTCTTATACATATGTCCTTATGCATATGTGAGAGTTTCTGTAAATATACAGGGCTGTAGTTGCCAAGATATGAACATTTTAACTTTACTAAGTTATTGCTTAATTAAGTTATTTAGTTAAGATGTTGCTTAGTTAAGATATTGCTAAGTTGCTCTTAAACTTTTATCAAAGTGAAAAGTTTCTGTTATTCAACATCTTCACTGACACTCACATTTTATGATGTGATTTACACTTTGCTATTTTGAGAAACTGACTATTTCATGCTGAACAGAGATATCACAGTCTAATATATGCATAGAACACAAGCAGTTTTGGATATTCTTGCATAATTTCAGTGAAAACTTTAAAGACATATTACTTTGGGGGTAGTTCTGCACATTTTTGCAGGTCTTTTTGACGGACTTTATCTTTTTTATTAGGAGGAATGAGTCTCTACTTGGACTAATAAAAGTGAAATATAAGAACAGTGCTTTGAGTAAAAAAGTAAACAAATATTTAAAGTTCAGAGCTGCAGTAATGGAAATTGGAAGAGTAAGTTTTGTATGAGTTTTGAATTTTAGGTAATGAAATTGAGAGATTCATGTATCTAGAGATGATTGGCTACATTTAAACTCATTATAATATGAAACGGATATACTAACAAGCATAATTTTATAATTACACAGTACAACTTTTAGATTAACATGTAGATAATGTTATAATCAGAGTTTTTGTCTACAGGGGTATTTCTGTTGCCTTTGATAATAATTTTAGTTGAGGGTATGAACTACTGTATTTCAACGTCAAGAGATAAGCATTAGAGTATGAATAAATTATACTACTGTGTTTAAAGTTTGAATTTAACTTGTAAAATTTTATCTCCTCTATTAAGGGTGCAGAAATGTCACAAAGAATAAGAAGTAAAAAAAAGGAAACTCTAAGAGATTTCATTTTAAAAAATCCAGCTATTTCTGAAATGGTGGCACATGAAAGGTATTAACTAATTAATTGATTCAATAAAAGTTTACTTGAGGGTAACTATGTGTTGGGCATTATTTTGGGTACGAGGGATACCCTGGTGGATCAGACGGGTGAAATCATTGCCTTCGAGGAACTTGCATACTAATGAAAAAAGCATAGTAAACAAGTAAACACCTAAAACAAGACAGTTAAAAATGTTGATAAATGTTATAAAGTAAATGAAATAATATAGAATATTTGGCTTGGCGTGAAGGTGGTGGTGGCAAAAGTTTAGATAGGGTGGTTAGGATAACAAATTGGTAAATTATCAGTGAACCTAAAGTTCTTCATTACAAAATATGGCAAAATGTTTAGTTTCTATTTATTATTATGATTATTTTTTTTTATTATACTTTAAGTTCTAGGGTACATGTGCATAACGTGCAGTTTTGTTACATATGTATACTTGTGCCATGTTGGTGTGCTGCACCCATCAACTCGTCAGCACCCATCAATTTGTCATTTATAT
>NW_016811519.1:2815273-2847497 GCF_001698545.2 Rhinopithecus bieti | reverse complement strand
TAGTGTCAGACTGCCCCTAGTGGGGGATGTCTCCCAGTTAGGCTACTCAGGGGTCAGGGACCCACTTGAGCAGGCAGTCTGTCCGTTCTCAGATCTCAACCTCCGTGTTGGGAGATCCACTGCTCTCTTCAAAGCTGTCAGACAGAGTCGTTCGCGTCTGCACAGGTTTCTGCTGCTTTTTTTGTTGTTGTTTAGCTGTGCCCTGTCCCCAGAGGTGGAGTCTACAGAGACAGGCAGGTTTCCTTGAGCTGCTCTGAGCTCCACCCAGTTCGAGCTTCCCAGCGGCTTTGTTTACCTACTTAAGCCTCAGCAATGGTGGGCACCCCTCCCCCAGCCTCGTTGCTGCCTTGCTGTTAGATCACAGACTGCTGTGCTAGCAATGAGGGAGGCTCCGTGGCCATGGGACCCTCCCGGCCAGGTGTGGGTATAATCTCCTGGTGTGCCCATTTGCTTAAAGCGCAGTATTGGGGTGGGAATTACCCGATTTTCCAGGTGTTGTGTGTCTCAGTTCCCCTGGCTAGGAAAAGGGATTCCCTTCCCCCTTGGGCTTCCCAGGTGAGGCAATGCCTCGCCCTGCTTCAGATCTCGCTGGTCAGGCTGCAGCAGCTGACCAGCACCGATTGTCCGGCACTCCCTAGTGAGATGAACCCAGTACCTCAGTTGAAAATGCAGATATCACCGGTCTTCTGTGTTGCTTGCGCTGGGTGTTGGAGACTGGAGCTGTTCCTATTCGGCCATCTTGCTCCACCTCTACATGTTTTTAGTAGTTTCTATTTTTATAAGTACATATGTATAAGAATTTTTAATTCTTATACATTATATATCTTACCTTCATGATCTAATGTTTTTCTATACCTGTTTAGTGATTTTGATTTTAATTTACACAACATAGATATTAATAGAACAAATTCCGCTTTGTTTTTATTTGCATTTGCCCACTGTCTCTTTGATTATTCTTTCATTTTCTTTATTTAAATTATGACATATGGGTATAAAAAATAACATAACAACTATGTCATTTAACATGTAAAACCTTTCAAACGCAGTTGAAATCCCTGTGTACCCATCCTGGTATGCATTTCTGTTTTCCTCTATCCTGGAAATAATACTATCCCCAAATTTCGTTATTCTTATGCTGATGAGTGAATTCGTATGTCAACCACATATGTATATAGCCCCAAATAATGCATGCTATAATTTTTTCTGATTTGCTTTGGAAATTTGCTTTTTTTCTCTCAATATTATGTTTGTGATTTTTTGAAATGTCACTTATACATAAGTCCACTTTCTTAATTTCACTGCTGAATGGTATTTCATTATATACTAAATAAATATCATATAATAAATAAATTATATAGTAATAGTATAATGCATTGTATTTATTGTATGCATATTTCTGTATGCATAATACATATACACAAATATGAATAACACACATAATTTAATATGCACAGTATAAATAATATATATTTATTACGCATATATTATATAATATATATTATACATTGTATAATAAATTTTTTAAATGATTTATTCAGTCTCCCATAAATAAACATTTAAATTCTAACTTTTCACTGTTGTAAACAATGTTACAAAGGACATAACTTGTATATATCTCCTTATGTATGTGTGAGAGTTTCTGTAGGGTAAATATATAGGGTTGTGGTTTTCAAGATATGAACATTTTAGCATTACTAGATATTGCTAAGTTGCTCTTAAATTTTTACCAATGTTGTGAAAATTTTCCATTATTCAAGGTCTTCACCAACGCTTGATTTTATTATCACATTTTTGTGGAACTATGTGGTATGAAATTTTGCCTCATTGTTGTTCATTGTCGTTTCAATTTTCCTTTTATTTGATTCCTAAGGTTAGGCATCTTTTCATATTTTTATTTGGCCCAACGGTTTTTCTAGTCTCAGGACTGCTTGTTTGTATTCTTTGCACATTTAAAAACTTTTGTTTTCTTACTTAGTTTTATAAGTTTGGATGCTAATGCTTCTCCCAGTTTGTGGCTCATCAGTTCACATTTTAAAGTTCTTTAATAATTAATTCAGAAGTTTTAATTCTTAATGGAGTCAAATATATCAATGTTTCCCTTTATTGTTTTGGAAATTCTTTCCTAATCTGGGGTAGTAAAGATACTCTCTTTGTGAATTTAAATTTTTGATTTTCACATTTAGGAATTTCATTAATTTGTTTTTGCGTATGGTGAGAAGATGAGTCCCCTTCACTCTCTTTTTTTTAGTTTTGTAACCGGTATTCAGTTGACCAGCACAGTTTATTGAGTAGTCTATTCTATTTTCACTGTTAACTTTATCACTTAGCAAGTTTTCATATATGTAGCTTTGGGATCTCTTCTCTGTTTGATTAGTCTGTTAACTTATTCCTGAGTCAATATCAAACCATCGTAATTACTCTAGCTTTAAATTGAGTTTTGCTGTCTGAGGAACAAGTTTCTCCAGAATATTCTTTTCCTTCATGCAAGTCTTGGGTATTATTCCACAAAATGGAATGATTTTTTGATTAATACAAAAAACTCTACTATGATTTTGATAAAGATAGAATTGAATGTATATATTGGTATAGGAAGGTTTTAAAATTATTTATTTTTTTTTACACTGTTGTGTTTTTCTATTAGTAGACAGATCACTTTCTTAGGTCTTTAATGCCTTTCAATAAATTTCTATGATTTTCTCCATAACCATGTTATATATCTTTTGTTAGATATATCAAGGAACTCTTTTTTGATATTAGTGTAAATGCTATTTTAAAATTACATTTTTGAATTTTTCTATTCTTTGTATAGATGTATAATTGATTTTTTTGCATACTGATCTTCTAAACAACTTGATAATTTATTTGTAGATACAGTTTTTTGTGTGTCTGTGGACAGTCATAATCTGAAGAGATAATGTTTTGCTTATTCCTTTCTAATGTTCCAGCCTCTTCTTTCCTTTTCATATTTAGCCTACAGGCTAGGACTTAAGAGTTTAATCAGGAAAAGCATTTGTGGATTGTGGACATCCTTGTAAGATGCGTATTTAAAACTTTTTTATTTCCAGATAATTATAGATTCATGTGCAGTTATAAGAAATAATACAGAGAGATCCCATATACCCTTCATCCAGTTTCTAATGATAGCTGTACAACTATAGTACAATATCACAACCAGGAAATTGACATTGATATAATCCACTGACCTTATTTGGATTACAGCAAGTTTGCATGCACATGTGTGTGTGTTTGTGTGTCTGTGTGTGTATTCTACGCAATCTGTAGAATTTGTATGACCACTACAGTATGTAACCTTTTGAGACTGACTTTTTGTCTCACTTAGCATAATTCCCTTGAGAGTCACCCAAGCTGTGTGTATCCAAGAATTCACTTATTATTGCTTAGTAGTATTCCATGGCATAAATGTTCCATATTTTATTACCATTTACCTATTGAAGAGCACTTAGATTGTTGATTGTTTCCAACCCAATAGCATTTGACTATTAGGAATAATACTGTGATGAACATTCATGTGCAGTTTTTACATAAACATAAATCTTCATTTTTCTGTGATAAATACCCAAGAGTGCAATTGCTTGGTCGAATGGTAAGCATGTTTAATTTTGTAAGACATCCTCCACTCTTTTGCAGACTAGCTCCTCATTTTTACATTCGCATTAACAGTATATGAATGATCTAGTTTCTACTCATGCTTTCCAGCATTGAGTATTATTACGGTTTTTTAAATTTTAGCTATTAAAATAGGTGCATAGTGATATCTCATGGCCTTAATTTGCATTTCTCTAATGGCTAATGATAGTGAACATCTTTTTTTTTTTGAGATGGAGTCCTGCTCTGTCGCCCAGACTGGAGTGCAGTGACGCAATCTCGGCTCACTGCAACCTCCGCCTCCCTGGTTCAAGTGATTCTCCTGTCTCAGCTTCCTGAGTAGATGGGATTACAGGCATGTACCACCACCTCGTTTGACTAATTTTTGTGTTTTTAGTAGAGACAGGGTTTCACCATGTTGGTCAGGCTGGTCTTGAACTCCTGACCTTGTGATCCACCCACCTCAGCCTCCCAGTGTTGGGATTACAGGCGTGAGCCACTGTGCCCAGCCAAACATCTTTTTATATGGTTACTTGCCATCTATATATCATCTTTAGTGAAATGTCTGTTTATGTCTTTTGCTCATTTTCTAATTGGACTGTTTTTATTTTTCTGTTGAATTTTGAGAGTTCTTTATGTATTCTAGATACAAGGCCTTTGTTGCATATGTTATTGGCAAAACTTTTTCCCAGTATGTAGCTTGTCTTCTCATCCTCTTCACAGAATCTTTGGCAGAGCACAATTTTTAAATCTTGATGAGGTCCAACTTATCAATTTTTCCTTTAATGGGTTGTGCTTTTGGTGGCAAACCTCAAAACTTTTTGCCTAATCGTAGGTCCTTTTTTTCCCCTGCTAAGTTTTATAGTTTCATGTTTTCCATTTAAGTTGTGATTCATTTTGAGTTAATTTTTTACATAAGATATGAGGTTTAGATTGAACTTCATGTTTTTACCTGCGGATATCTAATTGTTCCAGTGTCATTTCTTGAAAAGACTATCCTTCCTCCATTGAATCACTTTTGTACCTTTGTAAAAAATCAGCTGGACATATTTGTGCAGATGTATTTCTGAGTTCTGTATTCTGTTCCGTTGATCTATGTGCTTCTCTCTGCCAATACCACATTCTCTTTCTTGATTACTGTAGTTATAGAGTAAACCTTAAAATCAAGTAGAGTGATTCTTTGCACTTTATTGTTTTACAAAATTTTTTTAGCTATTCTAGGATCTGTACCATTTCATATACATTTTAGAATAAGCTTGTCTGTAACATGAATTTAAAGATCTATTTCTTGTACTATTTCATATACATTTTAGAATAAACTTGTCTGTAATATGGATTTTAAAAATATATTTATTATTTCCCTTCTAAGTACTGTATTTGCTTTGGGGTTCGGGATGAAATCCTTTATCACATTTAGGAAACTGTCATCCATTTTTTATTTTCTAAGAGTTTTGTTATAAATTATGTTGAATTTTGTTTAATATGTCTTTTTCATTGATTTTTTTTCTTTAATATGATCATGCAACAAACTGCATTATTACGTAAATGTTAAAGGATGTGTGGTATCTTTTTGCTGATACCACTTCTGACACAAACCATATGGTGTTTTCCAGCACCAACCAATTCTCCAGCACCAACCGGACAGCCCCATATGCACTTCATGGAATTTCTCCTTAGGATAACATCCTGCATAATTATAGTATGAAAAGACAATTTAATGCTGACACTGTCGACACAGAGTTAGCAGCACATCCCACAAGTTAAAGGGCTTGGTTCCACAACACTGCCACCACTTCAGAGGCCAGTCACAAATGTGATCCCAGGATACCCACACTTCTGCCTAGCTGACTATAAATTCAGAGATTCCCTCCTCAGGTTCAAAAATTTGCTACAATAGCTCACAAAACTCAGAAAAACACCTTACATGTTTACTAGCTTAATGTAAAAGATACAAATGAACAGCCAGGTCAGGAGGTACATGCCAAGGGCAAAGTCCAGACGGGTCCTGAGCACAGGAGCTTCTGTCCCTGTAGAATTGAGGGCACCACCCTCCTAGCTTGTGGTTGTACCTACCTGGAAGCACCCTGAACCTCCTAGTTCAAGAGTTTTCATAGCCTGGCTTGCAGCCACCCTCCCCTCCAGGCGGTGGGAGGGGTGGGGCTGAAAGGTCTCACCCTCTAATCATGTGTTTAGTGATGATTAAGATAACCTCTATCCTGAGCCTAGCTAGAGGCTCTACCCTGAGTCGCCTCCTAAGCATAGACTTACATATATTCCACAGGGACTTTCGGTGAGTAACACATTTCTTTCACTCTGGAAATTCCAAGGGTTTTAAGATCTCTGTGCCAGAAACCAGGGGACAGGTACCAAATATGTGTTTGTAGTATACCACACCATACCTGCACATTTTTACCAACAGATTCAATTTCTTTGAGATTACTATGTCTCTTTGAGTCTGTAATCTTTTTTTTTATACTATTGGCTCTAAAGCAAGTCTCAAGAAATTTCAAGTAATTGGAATCATGTGAACCATATTTTATTTCAATGCAATTAAGATAAAACCAGTTTTGAAAAGTTAACCAAAAGATTCTATACATTTAAAATCTGAAGGAGAAACAGAGAAATAATTAATGAGGAAAGATTGAAATTACATTCACATGTTGCATAACATTTTGATCAATGATGGACTGCATGTATACCGGTGGTCCTATACAATTATAAAATCATATTTTCACTGTACCTTTTCTATGTTTAGATGTACAAATACCATCATGTCATAATTGCCTACAGTGTTTGTTATCCTAATCTGCTACAGAGGTTTGTAGCCTAGGTGTGTAGTAGGCTATACCATTTAGGTTTGTGTAAGAACACCCTATGATGTTGAAACAACAATAAAATCACCTAACAACACATTTCCCAGAATGTATCCCTGTCATGAAGTGACACACACTGTACAATGGTAATTTAAAAACAAAGAGCTTGCTAGAAGTATGGTTGGGATTGCTTTGAATCCAGAAAACATGAACATTTAAGTTTTCTTCTAACCATCTTTTAGCTGCATCATTTTATATATACATATATATGTGTGTATATGTGTGTGTGTGTATATCTATCTGTCTGTCTGTCTATCTATCTATCTATCTGTCTATCTATCTATCTATCTATCTATCTATTTTTTGGTCACCCAGGCTGGAGTTCAGTGCTACCATCATAGCTCACTGCAGCCTCAAAATCCTGGGCTTAAGCAATCCTCCTACTTCAGTCTCCTGATTAGCTAGGGCTACAGGCATGTACCACCACGCCTGGCTAATTTTTTTTTTTTTTGTAGAGACAGGGCCTCGCTATGTTGCCCAGACTGATCTTGAACTCCTGAGCCCAAGTGATCCTCCTGGCTCAGCCTCTCAAAGTGCTGGGATTACAGGCATGAGCCACTGCACCTGGCCTGCATCCTACAATTTTTACTAAAAGTGTTTTCATTCTCATTTAGTTCTATATGTTTTTAAATTATCTTTGTAATTGCTGCTTCCTGTGAATAGATCTTACATATCTTTGCTTTGATTAATTTCTAGGTATGTTTTTGAAGTTACTGGGAATGATTCTTTTAGAACTCTTTGTTTATTGATGATATGTAGAAATAGAGTTATTTTTGTATATTGACTTTCCAATCCTTTTCCCCTTTTCCTTTTTCTTCCTTATTATTCTGGCTAAGCCCATCAATACAATGCTAAAATAAAAGTGATGTTAGTGAGCATGTTTGTCTGATTCCCATTTCATAGGGAACACTTTCGTATTTTCAACATTTTAGCATTGAGAATGGTATTTGTGGTAGGTTTTGTTCTGTGGATATTCTTTATCAAATTAATATTATTGTTTATTTTGATTCTCAAATTGCTCTAGATTTGGCTAGCTCTTCAGTTTTTGACATGTTTCCATCATTTCGTTGAGCTACTTCTTACCACAAGATATTCGTCTTGTACACACCTTGTATAGCCCTGGAGTCAAGTGATTTCTTTTAGTGAGAAGTGGTATTTAGAAGCTAAGTTGTGAGGGCTACTAATGTGGCTTTGCTTCCAGTTCCTCTCGATAGACTGAGCTAGGAAATATATTTGTTCAGGTAAATTTATCTATCTAAATCTATCAATCATCTGTCTAAACATATCTATCTAAATATAGCATTCTCTCTCTCTCTATATATATATGTATCTAAAACCATAAATTCATTCTAATACCTGGAATTCCATTTCAAAACCACAGGATACTTTCCAGAGTTTTCTCTTTTTCTAATTGTAACTCTTTTCCCTAATGGTGAGAATCCTGATTCTGCTAATGTCAATACGCTAGCTCATTTCCTTAAGCTAGAATGTATAGAAGGTAGTTTCAGGATTCCTAAATATTTTTTAATTCAGGTGTTTATCTGCTTCCTCTTGTGGCTTCACATCACTGAGCATTTGTGCTGATTGTCCTTGTGGAGCTCCCTCTCTGTGGGTGTACTCAGACCTGTTGCTCATGGAGACACAAATCAGGTTACTGGAGCACCTGAATGTTAAGAACTGTTCAGATGATAGAGGAAAAGCATTCTGTATCCTCTGTGGGCTGGCTGTGAATTCCGTTCCAAGCCACCTGGAGTCTGTCATTCCCTTGCCAAGATACCTGGAGGAAGCCTATCCTGTCGCTGATCTCCCTGAACTATCACACTCTCCGTAGCAAGGAAGTTGCAACCGACTGTTGACTCATCTTGGCCTTTTGAGGAGAATTGATCTACTGACATGGGGACAAGATTGATTTTCATTTTGGAAATTATATTTTTAACTTTCAGGATCAGCTATTAAAAAGATTCACGTTTATTGGAAAACCAAATAACATCACTAAAACCAACTGAACAATGACAAAAGCCCTAAAACTCTTGGATTAAAAGCAAATCATCAATAAACTAAAAAATATTTAGAACTGAGTGATAATGTAAACACTACACAATAAAAGAAAGCTGTCCTTCATTCTTTCTTCAAATGTTTCCTCCTCTGTTTCAACAACATCTGCCTGCCTTCTTCCTATCCATCTTTCTTTTCTTCTTGTATGTGTGTGTGTATTGATTTAGATTCTGAACAATATATAAGTGAACAACATAAATCAGGTAGAATGGTGCGGACCAATGGGTTAGCAACATTGCTAACAGAACAAAAAAACTGAAAATATGCTTGGAACGATATGTTCTATAAACAACTATATATGCAAATAGTTGGACTACTTTAAGTTTAGCTAGGATGATTTTTAAAAATTGAATATATATTATACTTGAAATCCAAACTATTAGCTAAAATTTGAGTATATTTTTTTTCTGGAGTGTATTGAATATGCAGTTATGAAGTCATCTCATCTATATTCAACTGATGTTTTATTTCCTCTAGAGTCTAACTAATGTTAGACAAAATTTTGCTACATTGTTTCTTCCTCAAGGACCAATACAGAGAAATGATTTTCTTGTTTAATATTGAATTTAGTTGATGAATGTGAACATCATATCCTAATTTTGTTGTCTAATCTCAGTGGCCTTTTGGTTATGAAAAAGAAAAGCTCTGTTTGGTTTGAGCTGAGGACACAGACTTCAGAGAGGGTTGAAGACAATACATGGTGTCTTTGTCCCTGGTGCTTATCTCTGTGCCTTTTTTTAACCACCCTGGTTCATATTTTTAGCACTGCAGAAATGATAAATAAGCCAGAAACGTTTGCATAAGGGCAGTCAAGTGACTTCTTGATGTATTCTTTCTAAATTGGAATGATTCTTCTTTATTAAATATCTGAAAGTTTTTGTGTAATTTCAACACTTCTTTCTCCCTTGACAGAAATAGGAGAACCAGTGTTAGGAAAGCAGCACAACGATACCTGATAGATTACTTGAATCCTCTAATATTAGGTTATGTTAAAAGAAAGAGGTTCCATCGTGTATCACTTGAAGAGATGCCCTGGAGAGCTCAGATGAACCTGTATCTAGCAGGTGCACACTTTAACCTGGTTTTACAAAAGCTAGGGGAGCGTACGAAGATGAAATTTGGCACTTCACATATGATGGTCAGGTATAGTATATTATTGATGAAAAATACTTTTTTAGTTTCATGAACATGGATTGTATTTGTATGTTCAGAGCTCCAATGGTGCTAACAACTTAAGGAGGTTTACAGAGTACTTCTCATCTTTATACTGGCTGTATTAGTTTGTTTTCATACAGCTGTAAAGAACTTCCCGAGACTGATAATTTATAAAGGAAGGAGGTTTAGTTTGACTCACAGTTCCATTGGGGAGGCCTCAGGAAATTTATAATCATGGTGGAAGGGGAAGCAAACACGTCCTCCTACACATGGTGGCAGGAGAGAGAAGTGCAAGCAGGGGAAATGCCAGATGCTTTTAAAACCATCAGATCTTGTGAGACTCATTATCATGAGAACAGCATGGGGAAAACTGCCCCCATGACTCAATTACCTCCACCTCGTCCTGCCCTTGACACGTGGGGATTTTTACAATTCAAGGTGAGCTTTGGGCGGGGACAGAGAGCCAAACTATATCACTGACCAATGATTTATTTATTAAGTTTTAATCTCAGAATCTTTCCCAATTACCTGCTGGATATAAGTGATAATTTATTACAGCTTGAATATGTTTGTTGATCTAGCTTTCAGTGCAAGGGTAAAATGTAATTCCAAGAGAAGTTTAATATGAATTATAGAATAAATGTAGATATTAGTAGGCATTAGTCAAATGTCTATTTCATAGAGGCATAGTTTAAGCCTCTATAAACAGAGATTGTATTTACTCATCCAATGTCAATTTTCTATCATTTACCCAATAGACATTTTTAAGCTCTTACTGAGTGTCTTTGGCTAAGTGCTGTGGGAGATAAAAATAGAAGATACATACATAATATGGAATACTTTGTAGCCATTAAAAGGATGATGTAAAGTCACACATTAAAAAAAGAATACTTATTGAGTACCTATAAGATACAAGGCACTGAGCTAGGTGCAATGGCTATACAAAGATGAACCAGATATACTAATTAGGGTCTGATAGGGTATGTCACAAATGTTCATGAATAGCTTGTAATGAATGGTAAAAGGGAAGTACAAATCCAATCTTCTTTGTTATTGGAAGAAGGCTTTTCCTCTAGGTTGGAACTAGCAATACACGTTTCATAGGGAGGAGCCACTGGGCCTGGGTCTTGATGGATAGGCAAGGTTTAGAAATGTGCAGAGAAGGCCGGGCGCGGTGGCTCAAGCCTGTAATCCCAGCACTTTGGGAGGCCAAGATGGGCGGATCATGAGGTCAGGAGATCGAGACCATCCTGGCTAACACTGTGAAACCCCGTCTCTACTAAAAAATACAAAAAACTAGCCGGGCGAGGTGGCGGGCGCCTGTAGTCCCAGCTACTCGGAGGCTGAGGCAGGAGAATGGCGGTAAACCCGGGAGGCGGAGCTTGCAGTGAGCTGAGATCTGGCCACTGCACTCCAGCCCGGGCGACAGAGCGAGACTCGGTCTCAAAAAAAAAAAAAAAGAAATGTGCAGAGAAGGAAATAGGCACTCTCAATAGTTGGAAGAACATGAGTCAGAGCCCAGGTAGAAAACACAGGATGCGAACCCCAAATAGTCTCACCACAATCTAGGGTATATGAAAGAGAGTGGTGTGAAATAGATAGAAAAGGAGGCTGGGACTAGATCAAGGTGGGTCTTAAATGTCTATTAAATCTGAGCTTTATTTTACATACAGTAGAAGATTATTGAGGGTTTTTGAGCAGGGCCATGATAAAAATGTCTCTGGCAGCAACTTACCAAGTAGATTGGAGGAAGGAAAGACTGGAGACAAGACATGAATTAGAGGGTATTTATTTCAGTAATCCAGTGAGGAAAAAATGCAGGTTGAAGCTCACAATCAACTTGGTCCCAGTTTCTGTTTCTCCAGAATTTTGGTTAAGCTCACTACCAAACTGAACCTTTGCAAAAATGTCTCCAGATAGACCATTTTCCTGTGTGGGCTAGACCAGACTGGCATTTAAGAAGCAGCCTGACTGACTTTGAAGGCATTTGGCAAAGGAAGCCTTTCAGAGGGCCATAACAGGGAAAACAGTTCAGAACAGATGGGCTTCCTTACCCTTCTCTGAATTCTGAGAAGTCACTGGGCTCCCAGTTGTACATGACCTTTCATGCATGATCACTTGGCAACACAATAACACAATGATCAAATTTGTGTCAGGATAACTTGGTGCTAACTTGGATTTTTTAAATCTGTTAACATATACTCAGTATTTGTTATTATTTTATTTTCCATAAATTATTGGGGTACAGGTAGTATTTGATTACATGAGTAAGCACCCATCACCTGAGGAGTACTGCACCATATATGTTGTCTTTTAAACCTCACCCCCATCCCACTCTTCCCCCCAAGTCCCTAAAGTCCATTATATCATTCTTATGTCTTTGCATCCTCATAGCTTAGCTCCCACATACCAGTAAGAACATTTGATGTTTGGTTTTCCATTCCTAAGTTACTTCATTTAGAATAATAGTCTCCAATCTCATCCAGGTCATTGCAAATGTTATTAATTCATTCCTTTTTATGGCTGAGTAGTGTTCCATCATTATCTATCTATCTATCTATCTATCTATCTATCTATCTATCTATCTATCTATCTATGTCTATCTATCTCTGTCTCTATCTATCATCTATCTATCTATCTATCTATCTATCTATCTATCTATCTATCTATCTATCTATCTATCACAATCTCTTTATCCACTCGTTGATTGATGGACATTTGGGTCGGTTCCATGATTTTGCAATTGTGAATTGTGCTGCTATAAATATGCATGTGCAAGTTTCTTTTTTGAATAATGACTTATTTTCCTCTGGGTAGATAGCCAGTAGTGGGATTGCTGAATCAAATGGTAGTTCTACTTGAATCAATGTTATTTCTTTTTAAAAATAAGGTCTAGGCATTAAACAAACTTGCATCAAAAATAATGAGTAAGGAATATAAACTATTTATTATTTTTGATGCAAGATTGTTTAATGCCTAGACCTTATTTTTAAAAAGAAACAACGGCCGGGTGCAATGGCTCACGCCTGTAATCCCATTACTTTGGGAGGCCAAGGTGGGCGGATCATGAGGTCAGGAGATGGAGACCATCCTGGCTAA
Organism: Rhinopithecus bieti; assembly: GCF_001698545.2. NCBI lineage: Eukaryota > Metazoa > Chordata > Mammalia > Primates > Cercopithecidae > Rhinopithecus > Rhinopithecus bieti. The sequence goes on along the minus strand of NW_016811519.1, from coordinate 2,834,709 downwards.
CATGGTGAAACACTGTCTCTACTAAAAATACAAAAAATTAGCTGGGCGTGGTTGTGGATGCCTGTAGTCCCAGCTACTCTGGAGGCTGAGGCAGGAGAATGGCATGAACCCAGGAGGTGGAGCTTGCAGTGAGCTGATATCACGCCACTGCACTCCAACCTGGGTGACAGAGCGAGACTCCATCTCAAAAAAAATAAAAAATAAAAAAAAGAAATGACCTTAATTATGGACACATTGCTCTATATAGTAATCATTGTCACTGAGTTCTGTTCAAATCAGGTGGTTTTAAGTTGAAATAAATTGTTCTTTCAGAGCTCACAGAGTGGGCACAGATATTTTTATTTCCATTTTCAAGGGCCCTTTCAGAGAAATATATATTGATGTTAAAATTCCTAAGGGCAAAATTACATTGTATAATTTTAAAAGTTAATGAAAACATGTTGGGCTTTGATTAAGTGCCAAAATCCTTCATGATTTAAAATTTGGGAGTACTCACAAATGTTTTAAAATAAAAATAGATTGCATTTGACATTGAATAGATTGAATTGACATTTTAATTCAATTTTGCTTATATTGTTTTTTAATGTGATGTTTTCCCCCCTTGCAGTTTCCGATCATTTGATCCTAACATATTCTCACTGTATAATTCAGGAACAGTATTACCAACAAGAAAATTGACTGTGGAAAATTATAAAGCAATGCTTGATTTCCTCCTTACAGCCAAAAAAAGAAAGGCCAACTTACCATCAGGTAAAATAAACACGTTAGTTTATTATCAAGTTACCTCTAGATTTTTATTCACTAAACAACACAACACACATACACATCGTGGACACACAAAGGTATACGCACAGTTTTCCAGAGGACCAGCAATTTAGTTGAGTTTTGATATTTTGTAGGAGATTCTTGTTTGCTCTATTTTAAAAAATTTCTATAGTTTTATGATATTACATATATTTGGAAATATCTATTTTGTATTTCAACCTTAGCCAATTTGATTGTTCAGCAAATATAATGTTTTAAATTAAATATTGGTGGTTCAAGATAGGTGAAGACTTGCTACAAACATACTACTACAAGCAGGCACCCAAACTATCATGATAGCTGATTTTGTATTCAGGGGAATCCACCATTGCCCTAGGATTTCCAGCCAGCATCTTTTAAGAAAGCTCCCTCTAAAATGAATGAAGCCTTGTTATCTAGTCAGGTGACAGGGGGCTCCAAAATGTAGAAACATGCAATGCAGGTAAATAGGGTTCTTTTTTTTTTTTTTTTTGAGACAGTCTCGCACTATCACCTTGGCTGGAGTGCAGTGGCGATCTCGGCTCACTGCAACCTCCGCCTCCTGAGTTAAAGCGATTCTCCTGCCTCAGCCTCCCAAGTAGCTGGGATTACAGGCACGTGCCACCACGCCTGGCTAATTTTTTGTATTTTTAGTAAAGACGGGGTTTCACTGTGTTGGCCAGGCTGGTCTTCAGTTCCTGACCTTGTGATCCACTTGCCTCTGTCTCCCAAAGTGCTGGGATTATAGGCGTGAGCCACCGTGCCTGGCCAAAAACAGGGTTCTTGATCAGGGTGCGCTCTGGAAACTGTAGTCCAGCAAACCTGACTAATTCCCACACCACTTTTCTGCAAAGATGGTGGAACCTGGACACTTTCTAACCAATGATATGGTTCATTTCACAAATAAAAATTTATTTCTAATACCTTTAGGCTCTTACAGACTCACTTATATAGACTTTTAGTAATGACATTTTAAGTGCTGTGGGATTTATTGCCAACTAGAGTTCTTGGTATGCCAGTTAACTGCCCCAGGAGTGTTAATTTATGTTTGAAGTACTTGGCATGCTTTCTGATTTCTTCTAGGATATAGATTAGACTTCACAGGTATGTGCATATCAACTGCGTATAGTGAAGTATTTGAAAGTGAATTCCATAGCTGTAGAGTCTGATTTTTGAATATAGATTGTAGGATATAGTTTCTTGAGTTTTTTTTTTTTTTTTTTTTTTAAACTGGCTCTCTACCTAAGACCGACCATGAAATTGGCAATGGAATATTTTGCTACTGAGACTTACTGTCTAATGTAGGGTTCTAAGAGGAAGTTGGTGGCAGGAGAAAGCCTTCTTTTTTATGTCACACCAGCAGGGGAATGCATAGCCGAGGTTGCTGCACTGCCTAACTCCAGAGGTGCAGCTCACTTTCTGATATATGTGTCTTAGGAATGGCCTGTTTGGGAGGAAATGAAAGGACAGTGGTATTTTCTATTGTTCCCTTCAAAATCATGTACATTCCTACTTCTGCATTGTTCCTTTTGCCATCGACTTTGTCTGAAATGACGTTCTCTGTATTTGCCCATATAGCTAAATCATGCTCATTCTTTAAGACCCAAATGTCTCCTTCTCTGGAAACTTTCCCTGGTTCATTGTATCTCTGATAATCTTGTCCTTTCTCCAAATTTGTGTACCATTTGTTACCTGAATTACTCATTTGATCCTTATCACCTACTGTGTTTTTTGGAACTTAATTCTATGTTTTAATCATGTCATATCTTATTTTGTACTGTAGATGCTGAAGAATTTTCTACATTTATTAATTCCAAAATGAGTGATGAAAATATGTCCAAGACACAAAAAGTTTATGACTCAGACTCTCAATCAGGTTCTAGTGCTAAAGAAAAGGACCGAGGAGCAAATTTGTGTGTAATGGATCATTTTATGAAAATCTTTTTATACTGCAGGAGAGCAATGGTAATGCAATCTTTCTTGTTTGCAGTGTTGTAGACCGAAATTTCAGCCCATGAACTCGGGCGTGTAAGATACACTGTGTTTATTTTCTTACTATACATAATTTTAGTTGTGACTTTGAGACCTCATCTTGCTGGGTGTAGCCTAAGTCACTTTTGAGGTGTACTTACAGTGATACTGAGGGCATGTGTTTTCCAGTTGTCAGGCAGAGCAGGGAAGCTTCTTTAGTCGTTGTCATCCATCCACCCAGAGCCCAGGTGGCCTTTGTCCCTGTTCATGCAGTTCCTATGAATATGCGTGCACCTCTCTGCCGAGACATGGGGTTCGCTCATAATGCAAGGGGTTCCTCTATGGGGACTTGATCTCTCTTGGGGGTACCATAGATCTCTCTCTTCTTTCTAGCACAGGGAAAGATCTTTCTAGGCTACAGGAGAACCCTGCCCCTGCCCCCGGTCTCCTTCTTCCCATCACTTCCATGTTCTCTCAGATACTTTTCTTTCTTTTTCTTTTTAAATATTATATGAGACATGATTAAACCCAGAATTGGAATTGTTAGCTACAGAGAAATCAGTTTCTTTTTTTCGTGGCAGGAAGGGCATATACTTTAAACTCCTCAAGAGGTAAGGAGAAATCTATCCTTTCTATATAAGAAAGGAAGACAGGTTCTCATATGCCCCATGGAGTGGACAGTGATTTTTACATAATGTAATGTAAACCTGGATCACCTGCTTTGACCATGAGCATTGAATCCTATCCTGGCCTCCAGCTTCAGGGCCCTGTAAGAGCTGGTCCTGAGCACCTTGCAGAGCTCAGCTCCTCTTGCTTTTGCTGTTGTTTAGCCCACTCCCATGGGTCAGCAGTCTTGAAAGCACTTAGTTTGTTCCATCCTCAGCCCTCAGTTTCACCTTGCTGTTCCCTGAGCCTCAAATGTTCTTCTCCACCCAACACCCTCACTGCCACTTTCACATGACTTGTTCAATATTCAGATGTTTGCTTAAATGCTACCTCATCAGAGAGGACTTCTTTCCTGACCACCTTGTCTAAAGCAAACTGTCTTGTCATGCTCTGTCAGGTTCAAACTCATTTCTGCTTTATTTTTCTTTATAAAACTTCTTATTGCTTGAAATTATGCTTTCATAGGTCTACTTTTCTAGTGTCTGTCTCCCGAAATGAACATAAGCAGCGTGAGGGCAGACCCAGTTTCCCTTGCTCGCTGCTGAATTCTCACACCTAGAACAATGGGATTTTTGGAGTCAGATGACTCCAAGTCACATGACCTTCAGCAAGTTATCAATGCTGAACCCATGGCTCCATTTCCTCATCTGTAAATTGGGTAAAATACTGGTACCTAGTGCGCACTTAACTTAAGGAAATTTTTGTTCGAATTAAATGAGAATGCATATAACGGTGTCTAACTCATATAAGTGACACTAACAAATGATGTTAATTATTTTACTATTGACGTATAATATTTGCAAAAGATGAAGTTTGTTCAGAGATCCCTAACTTTTGGAACTTTGAGGTCTTTTAAATTTTGTGTTTGTCATAGGTTCTTGCTCATCGTGGTGGCTATTGGACTCTGCTTCAGAACTGCTGTCGGGCCTTATGGAACTTTACTCAGGAACTACAAATACTTCTTAAACAGGCAGTGGATCTTGATAAAACATTTCCTATTAGCCAAGATGGTTTCCTCTGCACCTCTGTTTTACCATTCTATTTGGGAGCGGAATTACTTATTGACATGTTAATACAACTACAAAATACCAATTCTATTAAGGTAAGGACACTTTGGTAATTATTTTATTATGTTCAGTTAAAATATCATTGTACTGTGCATCTCAGTATAAGTAGAAACTGATATTTTTCTTGATTTCTCATTTGGTTTGTGTACATTTCATTTGCTTCTCATTATAATTTTGTTTACAATATATAACTCGCATTGATGTTAACTAACAATAGCTTAGCCTGAAACTCTAGTTTGTTATAGGGAAGGGAAAGTAACATTAACTGAACTCCAGCCCCTACATAAATTAGCCTTAATGCACTTAATCCTTATAACATTTTTTTGCCAGATAAAGAAATAGATTCCAAGGAAGATCACATAGCTTGAATAAAGATGTGATCGGTTGATCTTTATTCCACTGCTTCTCTGTCCTGTTCTATTGTTCTGGTCTGCTAGAATTTACAGCCATTTAAAATTTATCACACTGTAGTTTAAAGCATGGAAATAAAATAGAAGTAATATAAATAGAATGTAACCTAAACACATTGAAGATTAGTAAACACATACACACGATGCACCATGAGACTTACAACATTTCTAGAGGAAAATATTTGGCAATAGCAGAAAAGACAAAGAGGGCAAATTATTAAGGCTTTTACACTTTATATAAAGTGGCACAATATTAACTCTAAGTGATAAGGATATATTTGATGATCCCTTGAGTAACTAGTAAAAAGGAGATACAGCTGAAAAGTCAATGAAGTAAAAGGGAAGACTAAGTAATGCTCAATTAACTCAAAAGAAGGCAGGGAAGAAGGAACAGAAGAACACAAAACATGGGACAAAGAGAAAACAAGTAGAAAACATTCACTCTAACTTGATGATATCAATAACTATGTTTAATATAAGTGGGTTAAAGATGCCAAAAAAAGGGTAGAGATTGTCTGACTGGATAAAAAAGCAAGACACATGTACCTGTCTACTAAGAGAAGCACTCTGAATATAAATAAACAGATAGATTGAAAATAAAAGTATGGAAAGAGATATACCATGAAAACAGTAAAGATAAAAAAGCTGATGAGTCTATATTATTAGACAAGATAATATAAATCAAGGAGCAAATGAGAGATAAAGAGGGACATTTAGTGTTAAGAAGAGCATCGATTAATCAGGAAAACATACCAATCATAAATATGTATGCATCTGATAAGAAAAATTCAAAATGCATTCTGGACATCCAAAGCTTGAAGAACTTCCTGGATGATAAACACATTGATGTGTCAGGAGGGTGACATGCACTGATTCCACAGGGAGAGGGCATGGAAGCTCTGTGTCAGGGACCCTCTCAGACTTCACCCCATGTACCTCTTCACTAGGCTGTTCCTGAGTTTTCTTTATAATAAAACTGTAATTTAAGTACAGTGCTTTCAGTGAGTTCTGTGAGTCATTCTAGTGAATTATCAACTTGAAGGGGCTATGGAAATCCATGAATTTATAGCTGGTCTGTCAGAAGATTAGGTGACCTGAGACTTGTGGCTGGTATCTGAAGTGAGGGCAGTCTTATGGAAGCTGGAGCCCTTAAACCTGTGGAGTCTGATGCTAACTCTGGGTAGTTAATGTGAAAACTGTGGTACAGTAAACCCAGGTGGAATGGAAACAGAGCACAAGTGCACGTGGTGTGTTCACCGAGATGCGTCATATGCAGAGGCAAAAATAAGTCTTCAAAAATGTAAGACTGAACTCTTGAAGAGTATGTTCTTTGACCATTACAGAATTAAATTATAAATGGATTGCCATAATATAGGAAGAAAAATCTCCAATTATCTGGAAATTAAATAATACAATTCCAAATATCCCGTGAGTCAAAGAAGAAAACACAAGAGAAATTAAAGAATATTTGAAACTAATAATAACACATCAAAATGTATGGCATTCAAATGAAGCAGGGCATAGAGGGAAATTTATAGCTTTAAATGCTTAATAACATATAACATCAATTATCTAAGTGTTTATATGTAGAAAAGAAGAGTGAATTAAAGCTAAACTAAATAAAGAGAAGGAAGGAAATAATAAAAAGAAATAAAGGAATTTATAAGAGCAGAAATCAATTAGATAAATATAAAGCAAAAACAATAAAGTCAAAATTTGATCTTTTAAATTTTAAATTATTAAATCTGGTGTACTCAGAAATACTGATGAAGAACAAAAGTGAGAAAAGCACAAATTACTCATATTAGTAGTGGAGGAGGGATATAACTACAAATCCTATACATATTAAAAAAAGGAAATATCAATTTTTGTTAACAAATTTGATAGGTGAAATGGACATGTTTATTGGAAAGCACAACTTAATCTGATACAAGAAGAAACAGAAAATATGAATTGCCCTAAATATACTATAACAAACTTGACTTCATAATCAGAAACCTTCACATAAAGAAAATTCCAGACCCACAATATTTCTCTGGAAAATTTGAGCAAACACACGTGGAAGAAATAATAAATTTTATACCAATGATTTTTATTTGTGAAAATTTATGGGGTATATGAGAAAACTTGTTACATGTCTACAATGTGTTGTGATCAAGCCAGGGTATTCAGGGTGTCCATCACCCAAGTACAGTACATTTTTGTAAAGTACAGTCATCCTCATCTATCAAACATTGCATTTATTCCTTTTATCTTACTGCTCCTTTAACTCACTTGTCTTCATCCTCTCCTCTCACCTTTAGCCCCCACCCTTCCCAGTCTTTGTTATCTACCTTTTCAGTGTTAACTTCCATATGCTTACATTTTTTTAGCTGCCACATATAAGTGAGAGCATGCAATATTTGTCTTTTTGTGTCTGGCTTATTTCACTTAATTTTTTTTTTTATTTTTTAGAAATGAGACCAGCTTAACCCTAACAGATATCAACTAGAAAAGTGTGAACTAATATCCCTCATGAACATAGACACAAAACTTTTAAATGAAATGTCAGCAAATCAATTGTAGCAATATATAGAATATGCAAAGGACGATATAATATATAAAATATATGCAAATGATGATCAAGTAGGGTTTATCCCAGAAATTAAGGCTAACATTTGAAAATCAATCAGGCCAGATGTGGTGGCTCATGCCTGTAATCCCAGCATTTTGGGAGGCCAAGGCAGGCAGATCACCTTTGGTCAGGAGTTCGAGATCAACCTGACCGACATTCTTTTTTTTTTTTTTTTTTTTTTTTTTTAAACTGTAGGCTTTATTGAGCAGAGAGTGAAAGTACAAATCTTCTGCAGCGTGTAAGGGGTCCTGAATGGGTAGCCAGAGTTAGATTATACGATTGCCTTTTAAACTCTTTAAAGCGGGAAATACATGCAGCAGGAAGATGTTACCAGAATGAGAAACAAAGGCAGTAAATTATTTTGTGACATGTCTTAGATTTTGAGGAAAACCGGAATTGCAACTTAGGTTTTATCTACTTTATAACCTTGCAGCGGCATGGCAAAGGAGACAGGATCTTACAGGACTGTACAAAGTATGTTTGCAAGAAATTGAAATTGGGAGTATAGATAAGGTCCGCTGGTCACAGAAAAATGGGCAGTTAACATTCCTATTACTTTAGTTTCAGGGGAGGGGGAAGGGAGAGAGGGAGAGAGGACACAGGGAAACTTACAGCAAAATTTTTGCTGTTTATAGCTTTCTTGGGGAAGAAAACACATGCACACATCCTGGTGTTAGGAATATTTTAAGCATATATCTTCAATATTATTCATCCAGGACTGAAGTAAGTCGTGATGCAGGAAATGAGTGAGTTTCACAGCTTTCTGAGCCCCTCCTCGACCCAGGAAGCCCAGCTGGCACCTCCTCTCAGTCCCCCCTCTAAACAGGACTCCCAACTGCTGTTGGGAACTGGGCGGCACAGCCTGACCAACATTCTGAAACCTTGACTCTACTGAAAATACAAAATTAGCCGGGCATGGTAGTGCATGCCTGTATTCCCAGCTACTCAGGAGGCTGAGGTAGGAGAATCACTTGAACCTAGGAGGCAGAGGTTGCAATGAGCCAAGATCACGCCATTGCACTCCAGCCTGGGCAACAAGAGTGAACCTCCATCTAAAAAAAAAATTAATCAATATAATTCACCATATTAACAGGTGATATGGTTTGGCTGTGTCCCCACCCAAATTTTATCTTGAATTCCCACGTGTTATGGGAGGGACCTGGTGGGAGGTAATTGAATCTTTCCCATGCTGTTCTCGTGATAGTGAATAAGTCTTGTGGGATCTGATGGTTCTATAAGGGGGAGTCTCCCTGCACAAGCTCTTTCTCTTTGCCTGCTGCCATCCATGTAAGATGTGACTTGCTCCTCCCTGCCTTCTGCCATGATTGTGAGGCCTCCCTAGCCATGTGTGAATATGTCTTTATCAGCAGTGTGAAAATGGAGCAATACAACAGGATAAAGGAGAAAAAAATATGGCCTTTGATGTAGATGCGTCAAAAGCATTTGCAGAATTTAGTGTCCATTCATGTTAAAATATCTCAGCAAACGAGGAATGGATAATTCTTTCAAACTGAAAAAAGAGTATCTACAGATAACATAATGCTTAATGGTGAAATATTATGAACTTCTTTGTAAGAATGGGAACAAAGCAAGGACGTCGGCTCATAGCATTTTTATTCAACATCATGCCAGAAATCCTGGCCAGTGCGAATAGGCAAGATAAAGAAACAGAAGGCACACAGATTAGAAAGGAAGAAATACAACTGTTTTTGTTTGTGGATAACATAATTTTTTACATAGAGAATTCTAACTCTTCAGTGTTCTACAAAGCAATGATTAGAACTAAAAAAGTAGGATATAAGGTCAATATACAAAAATAAATTGTATTTCTGTATACTAGCAGAAAATGAGAAAATGAAAACTTAAAAACAATTTCATTTAAAATATCATCCAAAATATCAATATCTAGAAATATGTATAATTTACACAATATTTCTACATTGAAAGCTATAAGACATTACAAAAAATTAAAGAAGACTTAAATAAATGAAGAGACATATATTAATATCAATAAATCTATTATTCCCAATTTGATTTGTCAATTCAGTGAAATCTCAATGAAAATCCCAATAGGCATTCTTTGGTGTATAAATTGACAATTCATTTTAAAATTTATAAGCAAATGCAAAAAAATGTGAATGGCCAAAAAAAATTTTTAAAAGAACAAATTTGGAGGACTCACTATATATATATGATATCAAGGCATACTAAAGCTACAGTAATTAAGAGAGTATGATACTGTCCTAAAGAGAGAAATATATCAATGCAACAAATAGAGAATCTGAAAATAGACCCATACATACGATTTTTTTCCACCAAAGAAGTCAAAGCAGTTCAGAGGTTTCAAAAAGAAATGTCAACTCTAGGACCTAGACTGTTGTTGCCTTTAAAAACCATTTATCACTAAAGGAAACAGGACTTCTTTGGGAAAAAAAATGCTTGACTACCTTACCTCCTGTATGAACTATATCTGAGGGTGACCAAATAGTTGATGAAGGGGAATTTTTCTTTACAAAAGTATCCAAGTAATAAATGAAGAAAGGATGTTGGAATTAGAATTATTAGGTTTCTGTGATTCTTAATGAATGAATTGGAGGATCACGAGCACCTTATGGAGTATACTTGCAAAAAACAGAAATCTAACTGGAATCAGATAGAATATTTACATTTATCCCACAATTTGTAGAAAATACAGTGGACAGAAGAACATTTTAAATGAAATTATGGTAATATCCTCAGTAAAATTCAGACTGTGGGAACTCTACAGGAAAACAATCAAATTTTTTTAACAAAAAATTTTAATAAAGGAGGAGATGAAATCTATAAATTAAAAAAGACAAGAGATATAACCAATTGCAATGTTTGGACCTTATTTTAATCAAACTAACACATACAGTTAAAAAAATAAAGCTGCAAGGCAATAAGGAAAATAGAAACACTCTTCAGTGTAATTATTCAATAATGATTTAAAGGAACTTCTGCTAATGTCTTTTTTTAGGTAGGATTATAGTATTGTGGTTATGTTTTGTAAAACTAATTTTACTTTTTTAGAGATGCATACTAAAATATTAATAGATTAATTCATATAATTTTGGGGATATAATTCAAAATAATGGGGTAAGTGGGTGTGTCCTAAGAGTTGATAATTATTGCAGCTGGTGGTGGGCACACGGGTTTCATTATATTACTTTCCCTACTTCTGTAAGTGTTGGGAATTTTCTCTAATAAAAAGTTTTTAAAAAATCACACATGGCCCATACAAAATCTTCAAAATTTTAAAAGAGTCTGGCCTTGTCTGTGCCAGAATCCTCAATCTCCATATGCTATTTTGATCTCCAAGTATCAGTCTTGTTTATTTCTTCTCAGTGTTGTTTATTTCTCAATATTGCCAAATTTAGGAGGTCAATAGATAATTCTCTTCCCCCCCGCCCCCTTTTGGATTGCGATCAACTGAGAGATAGGTGCTGAACAAGACAATTGAGATAAAATATCAGCTTTTTGTTTTGTTTTGTTTTGACTGTGTTTCACTCTTGTTGCCCAGGCTGGAATGCAATGGCTCAGTCTTGGCTCACCACAACCTCTGCCTCCCGGGTTCAGGCGATTCTCTTGCCTCAGCCTCCTGAGTAGCTGGGATTACAGGCATGCGCCACCACGCCCTGCTAATTTTGTATTTTTAGTAGAGACAGGGTTTCTCCATGTTGGTCAGGCTGGTCTTGAACTCCCGACCTCAGTTGATCTGCCCGCCTCGGCCTGCCAAAATGCTGGGATTACAGGCGTGAGCCACCATGCCTGGCCCTCAGCTTCGTTGTTGATAAACACTATATGAGATAATGTAATAACTACAGAGGACTTCCCTGTCCTTCATCCCAGAAATAAAGCATAGGCATGACTGACTGATAGCAGGTCTGTGCTCCTAGAAGACTTACTGTAGAATCAGTGAATTACAAGTATTGAACTCATAGCATAAATAAAATGTCAACTACTTTCTAAAAGTATGTCCCATGTGCTGGGCACGATGCTGAGGAAGCAAATTCATGTAAGTCACTGGTGCTATACCTGCTATTCATACCTACACAGCCTGACTTCAGGTATGCATACTTCATTTCACGGCCAGATGACTTACAAAGTCTCTTCTAACTTCCAAGACTACAGCTCTTGTTAGAGGGGATGTTTATCCTTTACTTTTGTTGATACTTCCCACCCGTGTATATAGGTTACTTTTAATGGTATTATTGGGATGGGAAGGCTGGACTCGAGTTACCCAACTGTTTTGGGCTATAATCTGGCCCTTATATGGATCTAAGAGGCTTTGTTTTACCTTATTAATCTCCAGAGGTCTACATAAATGTGTTAGGAACTCATAGGACATGAACACGATTGTTACATAGTAACTCTTTAGTCAAAAAGAGGGTCTCCTTGATGCTTTCATCCTCCATAGGTGTGACATTTGCATCTAGGAATGGACATATTATTGTATAAATTTATGAATGTAACCAATGTATATTAGGGGACTTTGTTATGTGTTTATACTAAAGTCTGTTTTTTCCTAAAAATCTTACCATAGTTGATTTCATATCCTTACTTAAATGGATAGTGACTGTATACCAAGAACTATAGACGGTAATCTGTGTTGTCCAATATGGTAAACATTAGCCATATGTGGCTATTTAAATTTAAACTTGAATTAATTAAAATTAAATGAAATTAAAAATTCAGTTGCACTAATCACATTTCGAAAGCTTGGTAGCTGCAGGTGTCTAGTGGCTATAGGGAACGATAATGAACAGCACAAATATATAGCACATTTCCATCATCACAGCAAGCTTTGTTGGATAATACTGTATCAAATTATCAAGCTTTGCCTTGCATGAGAAAAATATTTTTTCTTTTCAGTTGAGTTCTTTTCCATGTTACATTTTTATCACATTCAGTTTTCAGAAAAAATATGGAGTAAAATCTGAAATTACACATTTTTTTTTTCACTGTGCTACTTGCAGCCTATTGAAGAGAAAGGAGAATTCAGTGTTCCAAGTTGTTATGGGAATATTAAAAATGATAACGGTGGTTCTAGTCTTACTTTTGAGCATCCTTTGGATGATGTAAATGTGGTTGATTTGAAATGGATCCACGACTTTGTATTAAAATCTCTGGAAGTTTTATATCAAGTGGAAAAATGGGAAACACTAGTATCGCTTGCCATTCAGTTCAATACGGTTTCACAGTAAGTACTCATCTAAGGACAATTAAAAGTAACAGACTTCATTGAAAAAGAAAAGTCTTTTAACTAATGTTTTCTTTTTAATGTATTCTTTTCCCCTGTCTAGTGAGAGGTATACAGAACAAGTGACACCACTCCTGGTGTATGCACAGCGCCAGCTTCTGCTGAGAATACACAAGTTCAAGGGCCCAGATATTACCCAGCAACCTTGTGCAAGGTATGAGGCTGAATATGGAGAGAAGGTAAGTTTAAGTTAGTTCTATTATTCATGCTGTTGTGATTTCTAATTAGTCCACATACAAAGTACGAGGATTTAGAAATCAGATAAATCTTATTATTTCTGCTTTAGTGTTTCTACTTACTGGCATTTATCATTCAAATCAACAAACATTGTTGAGAGCCTGCAATCAAGGCAAACAGTAGTTCCCTTTCCACAATAAGTTCATATCAGGCCAAGACTAATTTAGCCATAAAGCACAATGGGGATGGAGTCTAGAGCCCATGATACTTTTGTAATGTTTTTGTTTTTGCTTTTTTTTTCAGACTGAGTCTTGCTCTGTCACCCAGGCTGGAGTGTAGTGGCATAATCTCAGCTCACTGCAACCTCCACCTCTTCCTTAGTGTGTTAATTCAGTCTGTGGCTCTAAGTACATCTCTATGATGATGACTTTTAAAATTACATCTCCACTGTAGATCTTTTTCCTAAATTTCGTGTTGATATATCTAACTGCCTGTATCAGCCGGGTTCAATCAGAGGAGCAAAACTTCTAAAGACAGGTCTATTTTATCTCTGGAGGGGAAGAAATAAATTCAGTGTCTCCCACTATGCCCTCACAACATGATTCTGACACCAGATGTGTGGGGATTTCTCCCCACCACTAAGCAGGAAACCAGTTCTGCAGTGGACACCTGCTTGGTGTCTTTCTTTTTTTGAAATTGTTTCACTCTTGTTGCCCAGGCTGGAGTGCAATGGGCACGGTCTTGGCTCACTGCAACCTCCGCCTCCCGGGTTTCTGGGTGTCTTTTAATTCAGTTTCTACACAGTCTACCTGGAGATAGCATCAGATCCCAGAGGCTGGGGGTTCTGCCCCGATTTCCAATGTTGATCTCAACACCTCCTGGGTTCAAGTGATTCTCCTGCCTCAACCTTCTGAGTAGCCTGCCATCATGCCTGGCTAATTTTTGTATTTTTAGTAGAGATGAGGTTTCACCATGTTGGCCAGGCTGGTCTTGAACTGCTGACCTCAAGTGATCCTCCCACCTCAGCCTCCCAAAATGCTGGGATTACAGGCGTGAGCCCCTGTAATCTAGAGTCCACAATGCTTTCAGGGGCCCACTAAATGTATTAATTTCTTTTAAAATAAGAAGAAAAAAATAACTTTCAGGGCAAAGAAAGTGTTTGAATTTCTACTTTCATATTCTTGTATTTATATCAACACAATTATAAAATACCATTTTTAATATTTTTCAATGGAGAAACAGACTCACGAAGGCAAAAGTACCCAGGGCCCTTGAAAGTCATGGTATATCTTGAATCTGGCAGAGAAAAGAGATAAAAACATTCTTCCATTGACTAATTTAACAAAGTACGTTGACTACCCAGTCAGACCCATTGCACATGGTTGTACTGTGTGTGACCTGCCCAAGGGCCCCTGGCATATGTGGGGCCTGAAATCCAACCCCTCCTTGCCACACCGGCCTATGTGCTTGAGGTGTTGCATCCAGCCAGCAAGGGCTCCGTTTTCTTCTTCTCACAAAGGTTCCTTGTGGCCCAGTGGTAGCCTTGCCTCCTGCATATTCTATGTGGTGAGAATACAGTTCTGAGTTCCTGCTTCATAAAGTTTAATTTCAGAGGGTTAGAAATAGGGCCAGAAAATCAACATGTAAACAGATGAGTAGAAAGACTTATAATCATTATAAGGTCTCTGAAGAAAATAAGTCAATGGACTAGAGATGAACTGGGTGAGAGGTGCTAACTTTAGTAAGGATGATCTAGAAGACCTCTTGGAGATGATGGCATTTGATGAGAGGGGCCAGCTGTACAATGATCTAGGGAAAGAGCATTGTAGCCCAAGAGAAGAAGAATGGCCCATGCTCTGGAGTGGGACAGAAAGAAGGCCTGTAGCAAACAAGGGGCATGGGAAAAAGAAGAGGCTGCTCCTTCCAAGGATTTTTTGTTGCTGCTTCCTCTTCTCCCCAATGTCCCAATGTGAGTGTGCCCGAAGACTGTGTTCTTGGACTCCTTGTCTTCTCCATCCACATACTCTCCCATAGTGAGTTAATTCAGTCTGTGTGTCTAAGTACCATCTCTGTGATGATGAATTTTGAAATTACATCTGCACTCTAAACCTTTCTCCTGAATTTTGTGTTGATATATCTAACTGCCTCTATCAGCCAAAGTTCAACCAGAAGAGCAAAACTAGTAAGACAGGTCTATCTTATCTAGATAGAATCTAGGGGAAAAAATAAACTCAGTGTCTCCCACTATGTTCTTACAACATGATGCTGACACCAGATGTGTGGGGATTTCTTCCCACCACTAAGCAAGAAATCAGTTCTGCAGTGGACACCAGCTGGGTGTCTTTCAATTCAATTTCCATACAATCTACATGGAGATAGCATCAGATCCCAGAGGTTGGGAGCTCTGTTCTGACTTCCAATGTCGATCTCAAGTCCCAGGTTGTGACCTGTGCTTCTGACTGACAGGCGACAAATTAGGGTTCCCATGACCCACTCCTTGGGTTCGATTAATTTGCTAGAGTGACTCTCGGAACTCAGAGAAACACTTGCTTACATTCACCAGTTTATTATAAAGAAAATTACAAAAGATACAGATGAAGAGATGCATAGGCTGAGGCAGAGGGGAAGGGGCACAGAGCTTTCACAGATCCACCACCTTCCAGGAACCTCCACGTGTTCAGCTATTCAGAAGCTCCCTAAACCCAGTCCTTTGTTTTTTTTTTAATGGAATTTCATTATGAAAGCATAATTGATTAAATCATTGGCCATTGACGATCAACTTAACCCACCCTTCTCTTCTTTGCAGAGGTTGGGAAATAGGGCTGAAAGTTCTTATCCTGCCGTGGTCTTTCTGGTGAGCAGCCCCTATCCTGAAGCTACTTAGGGGCTGCCAGCCATCAATCAACTTATTAGCATACAAAAATATACCACTTTGGAGATTCCAAGGATTTTAGGAGTTGTATGTCAAGAAACAGGGACAAGACCAAATATATATTTTACAGTATCACATCTGTCTAGGTAGCTAGCTGGCTATCCATCAAAGGATTTACTATAAGAATTTGGCTCATATGATTGTGGAGGCCATCTAAGCAAGCTTCAAATCCATAGGGCAGGCAATCAGGATCATGAGCAGGAAGGAACCCCAGATGGACAGAGGCTGTTACTCATAGGCGGTCAGTGAGGGAAGATCCAGCCAGGAGAGGACAGTTGTAGAAGCAGCTGCTACTGGTGTTTGAAGTCCTGGAGACTGTGGGCATGTCAGACTCATCTGCTTAGGTCAGGTCCACTGAGAGTAATCTCCCTTGTTTAAAGTCAATTTAATTAGTATCTTCAAAAATCCCTTCACAGTAGCACCTAGTTTGATTGAATAACTGGGGTGAAGTGTGTGTATGCCAGAAAGTGGATGCTTCCCTCTCTTTCCTCCTCATAGTTTATCTGAAACCAAGTTGATCCATGAAACTTGGCCAATCAACATCATTTCTTAGATGAGGAATACACTTCTTAAATTTAACACATCTCAAACAAGCCTGTTCTGCTAAGTCTTCTTCAAGGACAAGCCCCCTGTCCTGGCTGCCAGCCACCTTGGAGACATCCCTGCCTTCTCTCTTGTGCTCACACCACCTTCCAACTGGTAACCAAAAGCTCTACCCTCAAAATACAATCCAAATTGGAGCACTGCTCACTACCTCCAACACTGACTCTTTAATATACTATGGAATGTACCTCACTATTTGTTTATTATCCAGGACCTTGTTGTATTTGCTTGGGTTAATGCAGTGACTTCCTAATCACCCTGCAACCCCACTTTCAGCCTAGAATATATTCTTTTTGTTGTTGTCGTTTTGAGATGGAGTCTCAGTCTGTCCCCAGGCTGGAGTGTAGTGAGCGATCTCGCCTCGCTGCAACCTCTGCCTCCCAGGTTGAAGTGATTTTCATGCCTCTGCTTCCTGAGTACCAGGGATTACAGGTGGGAGCCACCATACCTGGCTGATTTTTGTGTTTTTAGTAGAGATGGGGTTTCACCATGTTGACCAGGTTAGTCTCGAACTCCTGACCTCAGGTGATCCACCTGCCTTGGCCTCCCAGAGTGCTGGGATTACAGGTGTGAACCACCACACCCAGCCTGTAATCTATTCTTAATGCAGCAGATACAATGACCTTTTAAACCCCAAGTCAGGTCCTGTCACACCTCTATTTAAAACCCTGTGGTGGCTTCCCACCCTATTTAGAGTAAAGTGAACATCTTTGTCATGATCTTAATATAATACATCCTATATGACATATCCCCCTGATCTCTCCAGTAACTCCTATTACTCCCCAGCAGGTTTTTTACCACACTGTTGCATAAGGTGTTCTTGTCTCAGGGTCTTTGCATTTGCTGTTGCCCCTGCTTGGAGTGCTGCTCCCCAAACATCCACATTGAATCCCTCACCTTTTCCCAATCTTTGCTAAATTTTACATTCTCTGTGAGGCCTTTCCGTACTACTCTATTTACAACTATGTACCTTTTTGCTCTATGTCTCTCTAGATCATTTGTAATTATTTAATATATAATGTACCACACTATTTGTTTATTATCTCTCTTCTCCCACTAAGATGTTTCACAAGAGTTAGAGTTTTTGTTTATTTTGTTCTCTGCTACATCATCCCTTCTTCTTGTCCCAGTGTTTGGCACATAATAGGTGTTCAGTAAAGATCCGTTTAATGAACCCGGAGAAATAGAAAAGATTAGATCAAGTGGGGCCTTATGAGGTTGTGGGAAGGAATTTGTATTTTATTAGGCTGCATTTACGTCTCATTATAAAAGTACTACCCACAGAGGACAATAAAGAAGAAGCATCTATATCAGACTGGGGTTCCAGGAGGGCTGCATTTAGAGTGATAGGTTAGTTCAAGGGATGGGAGTGAAGAAATGGAGAGAAGAGGGTCTTGGGCCCTTTAAAATATTTTTTTCTCTTTAAAACTTTTCTGTTTTCTGATATTTTATTATCTTAGGACTCATACATCTGTTAGAAAATAAATTATCAAAATACTACAGAGGAAGTTAGTTCTGAAAAACTTCACCAGGGAAATTAAAATTGCATTAATTATAAGTAGGGTGGAAAAATCTGCCATTGGGAAAGCAGATTATATTTTAACTTATATAATGGAAGATATATTTAGACCAGTGAATTTATAGAATATTAGAAAATCATATTCTAATTGCTCTACATAATTTGCCTAACGTTCTTCCAGCTGTGCTGTACAAAAGAAATACAAAAATTATGGAGCTGCTTTTTTTCATGAAAGTTCTCATGATTAGATGCTATTCTGCCAGCTTTTACTTGTAGCATTGTTATATATCTCTTTATTCTGATAAATAAAAAGTGAGAGAAACATTTCAAGTAAGCCAAATTTTTAACTATAAATACCCGACTAATATTTGTTTTCATCTTTCTTTTTAAAGATAACCTGCCGAAATTTCGTTGGGAAGCAGCTTAAGATTAATTCTTCAACCACTGAAGAAACAAGCAACTGCACAGATTTACTAAAAATGCTTATCTCTTCAGGTCAGAACCAGTCTTAGCTTGAAGGTTTATTTTCTCTAAATCAAGATTTGCCATTGTGTTCTGCATGTCAAACCTTCCATAATTAGTATGTTTGTAAAAATTTCTTTTGCAGGTTTAGTTGACTGAAAATAATGCATTTGATTTTGCCATCTTATGTTGCTATAAATGTTACTTAAGGGGATTAAAACACATTTTGTTTATTTTATTTTAAACTTTTAAGTTCAGGGGTCCATGTGCGGGTGAAAGTTTACATAGGTAAACTTGTGTCATGGGGGCTTTCTGTACAGATTATTTCATCACCCAGCTGTTAAGCCTAGGACCCATTAGTGGTTTTTCCTGATCTTCTCCATCTTCTTCACCCTCTGATAGGCCTTCTATGTGTCCATGTGTTCTTATTATTTAGCTCCTACTTATAAGTTAGAACATGTGGTATTTGGTTTTCTGTTCCTGCATTCATTTCCTAAGGATAATGGCCTCCAGCTCCATCCATGTTCCCGCAAAGGACATCATCTCATTCTTTTTTATGGCTGCATAGTATTCCATGGTATATATGTCCCACATTTTCTTTATCCAGCCTATCATTGATGGGCATTTAGGTTCATTCCACTTCTTTGCTAATTGCTCTACATAACTTGTCTAATGTTCTTCCAGCTGTGCTCTACAAAGAACATATGTGTGCATGTGTCTTTATAATAGAACAATTTATATTCCTTTGTAGAGATATATATATATATCCTGTAGTGGGATTGCTAGGTCAAATGGTATTTCTGTCTTTAGGTCTTTGAGGAATTGCATCACTGTTTTCCATAATGGTTGAACTAATTTACACTCCCACTAACAGTTTATAAGTGTTCCTTTTTCTCCATAACCTTGCCAGCATCTTTTTTTTTTTTTTTTTTTTTTTTTTTTTTTTTTTTT
>NW_016811519.1:2807145-2815069 GCF_001698545.2 Rhinopithecus bieti | reverse complement strand
TTTTTTTTTTTTTTTTTTTTTTTTTTTTTACTGTTTACTAGCAGACATTCTGACTGGTGTGAGATGGTATCTCATTGCTGTTTTGATTTGCATTTCTCCAATGATCAGTGATACTGAGCTTTTTTTCATATGATTTTTGGCCACATGTGTGTTCTTTTTTGAGAAGTGTCTGTTCATGTTTTTTGCCCACTTTTTAATGGTTTTTTTTTTCTTGTAAATTCACTTAAGTTCCTTATAGATTCTGGATATTAGACCTTTGTTGGATGCATAGTTTGAAAAAATTGTCTCCCATCATAGGGAGATATGTCTGTTTACAATGTTGGTAGTTTCTTTTGCTGTGCAAAAGCTGTTTAGTTTAATTAGATACCGTTTGTCAATTTTTGCTTTTGTTGCAATTGCTTTTGACATCTTCGTTGTGAAATTTTTGCCTGTGCCTATGTCCTGAATGGTATTGCCTAGGTTTTCTTCCAGCGTTTCTATAGTTTTGGGTTTTACAATGAAGTCTTTATTCCATCTTGAGTTAGTTTATGTATATAGTGTAAGGAAGGGGTTCAGTTTCAATCTTCTATGTATAGCTAGCCAGTTATCCCAGCACCATTTATTGAATAGGGAATTTTTCCCTATTGCTTGTTTTGTCAAGTTTGTTGAAGATTAGATAGTTGTAGATGTGCAGTCTTATTTATCAGCTCTCTATTCTGTTCCACTGGTCTACATGTCTGTTTTTGTACCAGCACCATGCTGTTTTGGTTACTGTAGCCCTGTAGCATAGTTTGAAGTTGCATAGTGTGTTGCCTCCAGCTTTGTTCTTTTTGCTTAGGATTGCCTTGGCTATTCGGGCTCTTTTTTGGTTCCACGTGAATTCTAAAGTAGGTTTTTCTTGTTCTGTGAAGAATCTCAATGGTAGTTTAATAGGAATAGCAGTGAATCTATAAATCACTTTGGGCAATATGACTGTTTTAATGATATTGATTCTTCCTATCCATGAGCATGGAATGTTTTCCCATTTGTTTGTGTCATCTCTGATTTCTTTGAGCAGTGGTTTGTAGTTCTTATAGAGATCTTTCACTTCCATAGTTAGCTGTATTCCTAAATATTTTATTCCTTTTTTAAAATGCATTTTTAAAACATTCAATCTGTATGTTAGATAAGACAAATAAAATGAAAAGGGAAATTGATGGGAAAAAAGAAAGATGGAAAAGGTTGTTTTACACATGTTTTTTCTCCTTTTTATCTTACTTATGAATGCTTTTGCTATTTGGCCTTTTGCTATTTTCTTTATTCTGTTTTGACTCCCATAATAACTTCCATTTCCATAATCAATATAGATTATTCTATTGGTTTTACTATGGTTAAGTTGTAGATCTTTTAACTAAAGCACAGGAGAAGATTTGGGAATGTCATGACTTCTTTGCATTTAACTGATATGTCCTGGATTAGTCAGTTCTCATGCTGCTCGTAAAGACATGCCTGAGACTGGATAATTTATAAACAAAAAGAAGTTTAATGAACTCACAGTTCCAGGTGACTGGGGAGGCCACACAATCACAGGAGAAGGCAAAGGAGGAACAAAGGCACATCTTACATGGCGGCAAGCTGGAGAGCATGTTCAGGGGAACTGCCTTTTATAAACACATCAGATCTTATGAGACTTATTCACTATCATTAGAATAGCATGGGAAAACCCACCCCCATGATTCAATTACCTCCCACTGGGTCCCTCCCACGACATGTGGGGATTATGGAAGCTACAATTCAAGATGAGATTTGGGTGGGGACACAGCCAAACCATATCATTCTGCCCCTACCCCTCCCAAATCTCATATCCTCACATTTCAAAACCAATCATGCCTTCCCAACAGTCCCCCGAAGTCTTAACTCATTTCAGCATTAACTCAAAAGTCCACAGCCCAAAGCCTCGTCTGAGACAAGACAAGTCCCTTCAGCCTTTGAGCCTATAAAATCAAAAGCAAGTTAGTTACTTCCTAGATACAGTGGGGTACAGCCATTGCATAAATACACCCATTCCAAATGGGAGAAATTGGCCAAAACAAGTAAATCCAAAATCCAATAAGGCAGTCATTAAACCTTAAAGTTCCAAACTGATCACCCTTGACTCCATGTCTTACATCCAGGTCATGCTGATGCAAGAGTGGGCTCCTACAGCCTTGTGGGTTTGCAGAGTATGGCCCCCCCTCCCAACTGCTTTCACAGGCTGGCATTGAGTATCTGTGGCTTTTCTGGGTGCACAGTGCAAGCTGTCACTGGATCTATCATTTTGAGGTCTGGAGGACGGTGGCCCTCTTCTCATAGCTCCACCAGGCAGTGCCCCAGTGGAGACTCTGTGTGGGGGCTCCAACCCCACATTTCCCTTCTGACTGCCCCGACAGAGGGTCTCCATGAGGGCCCCACCCCTGCAGCAAACTTCTGCCTGGACATCCAGGTGTTTCCATATATCCTCTGAAATCTAGGTGGAGGTCCCAAATCTCAGTTCTTGACTTCTGTGCACCTGAAGACTCAACACCATGTGGAAACTTCTAAAGCTTGGGGCTTGCACCTTCTGAAACCATGGCCTGAGCTGTACCTTAACCCCTTTTAGCTATGGCTGGAGCAGCTGGGATGCAGGGCACCAAGTCCCTAGGCTGCATATAGCACTGGGGCCCTTGACCTGGCTCAGGAAATCATTTTTCACTCATAGGCCTTTGGGTCTGTGATGGTAGGGGCTGCTGCGAAGGTTTCTGACATGATGCGGAGACATTTTCCCCATTGTCTTGGTGATTAACATGTGGCTCCTTGTTTCTTATGCAAATTTCTGCAGCCTGCTTGAATTTATTTTCAGAAAATGGGTTTTTCTTTTGTACTGCATTGTGAGGCTATACATTTTCCCAACTTTTATGCTCTGTCACCTCTTGAACATTTTGCTCCTTAGAAATTTCTTCTGCCAGGTACCCTAAATCATCTCTCAAGTTCAAAGTTCCACAGATCTCTAGGGCAGGGGCAAAATGCTGCCAGTCTCTTTGCATAGCCAGGTTGACCTTTACTCCAGTTTCCAACAAGTTCTTCATCTCCATCTGAGACCACCTTAGCCTGGACTTTGTTGTCCATATCACTATCAGCATTTTGGTCAAAGCTATTCAACAAGTCTCTAGGAAGTTCCAAACTTTCCCACATTTTCCTATATTCTTCTGAGCTCTCCAGCTGTTCCAGCCTCTGCCTGTTACCCAGTTCCATAGTTGATTTCACATTTTCAGGTATCTTTATAGCAGCACCCCACTACCTGGTACCAATTTACTGTATTAGGCCGTTCTCATGGTGCTAATAAAGACATACCCGAGACTGGGTAATTTATAAAGAAAAAGAGATTTAGTGGACTCACAGTTCCACATGGCTGGGGAGGCCTCACAATCGTGGTGGAAGGAGAAGGAGGAGCAAAGGCACATCTTATGTGGTGGCAGGCAAGAGAGCGTGTGCCGGGGAACTCCCATTTATAAAACCATCAGATCTCATGAGACGTATTCACTATCATGAGAACAACAGGGGAAAAACCCACCCCCATGATTCAGTTACCTTCCACTGGGTTCCTCCCATGACACATGGGGATTATGGGAGCTACAATTCAAGATGAGATTTGGGTGGGGACATACCAAACTATATTAAGCCCTTTTGGAATGTTTTTGGCCATGCAGCTTGTAGGAATGATTCTATAGAATGAGGTGAAAATGGAAACAATACCTTCTCTAAATTACACTTTTCATGTGTCTCTGTTTCTGGTATCAAAAAGCCATGTAAGTCTTCCCTTTGAAGTGTTAGGATTCTTTCACTTATTCATCTATTCCTTTTATGTGTGTATATGTGTATAAATGTAAGCATTCATTCATTTATTTATGGAGTCAGTCAGCTAGTCATTCAACAAACATTTACTGAGTATCTGCTATGTGTGAAGTGCTGTACTAGGTACTGAGAATATAAAGATGAATAAGACTAAAGATTTGTTGCCCAGGAGTTTATGATCCATTAAAAGAGATGAATAAAAACCCAGAGATTATAGTATACAGTGATAAGATATGTGATGTTATTACTACTGCTGCTGCCATAAACATTAATAGCTAACAGCTAGCATCTGCTTTTGTGAGACTGCAAGAAATCTGGTGGGGCTAACATCAAAGGAAAAGGCAAAAGCTAAGGTTAGAAAGGTTGGCAGAAATTAGATAATAAACTGTCTTAGAGGGAAGGATAGAGATCTAGTTTTATCTGGAGAACTGAGGGGAGCTAGTTAAAATGATTTAAAGAAAGAAAGTGAAATGATCATATTGGCATTCTTTTCACTTGATCTTAGCCCAAAGGCCAAGAAGTGATATATTTGTGTGTTTTTGACAACCTTTGTCAGCTGCATGGGAAACAGATTGAAAGGAGACCAAATGGAAGTAGGAGAGTGGCCACTGCTTGCTTATGTCTTACAGCAGAGATGATGAAAACCTGGACTTGGGTGGTCAGCATAGAGGAGGGGACAGATGTGAAGGAGAGATAGAAGATGTCCACAGGACTGTGGTCTGCACTGGCTGGAGGTGGGGGATGGGTGAGGAAAGGAGGAGTTCAAGTCATCTTGGTTTCTGGCTTGGGTAGCCAGATGGATGATGATGCCTTCACCCAGACAGGAAAACTGAAGAGAGGGGCAGGTTAGAGAAAAAGGTCACTTTGGAATTACTTGCTTGGATGTAGTTCATCCAAACTTGTGGATGACAATGAGTAGAGCTATCCAGTGTATGGTTGGATATACTAATGCGGCACTTAGGAGAGAGCAGGTTGGAGATTTGTATTTTAGTCAGCAATATACTGGTGGTGGTTGAAGTCAGGGGTTTGGATGAGGTCACCCAGGGAGAGTAATGTGGAGCGTAAACTTGAGGATGACATCCTGGATAGCACCAACATTTAGGAAACTGTGTCAGTCAAAATAGGCTTCAGCTATACAGCAGTAACAAAGAAGTGTCAGTGCTTTAACACAATGGAAAGTCTGTTTCCTGTGCATGCTACTGTGTTCAGTGAGGTTGAATCCTGGGTCACTCATCACGATGGAATCTCCATCGTGGTGCAAGCTTCCATGGGTTGTTTCTAAGTCAGAAAACATAATTTTAATGTTACCTTCTAGGAGTATATGCAGAGAGGCATATTGTGAACCCCTGTAGAGGCATGGGCTATGGGCACAGCCTTTGCCAGACCATATGTGCATATACTGTATGCTTTATGTTAAGGGCTTTACATGAATTATCATATTTAATTACTGTAATAACCCCAATAAAAGAATTATAATTATGCATTGCACATCAGGGACTCTTATGAATGCTTTGTGAATATTAGCTTACAGTCACCTGATGAGGTAGGTTCGTTATTGTCTCTATTTTTCAGGCAGGAAAAAGATGTTGTAAATCTTGCTCTAGCTCTTAAAGCTGTGACTTGAAAGTGACACAGGTCGTATCTGTTGACATTTCATTAGCCACAGTCACATGGCCACACCTAACTTCAAAAGGGGTAGATAAGTATGTTCCTATGCTGTGCTCAGGATAAAGAGGTACAGAGTGTGTGAAGGCCCTAATGACTGTCATGAGAATGAACAGAGGAAGAGCAGGATTTGAAAGAGATTGGGATGAGGCCTAAGAGCTGGGAAATGTAACAGGAGAGTGATATAAACAAGGCCAAGGCAAGAGGCAGTGCTAAGGAAAAGAAAGCAGTTCACTATCTTAGAGAGAGAGAGAGAGAGAGAGAGAGAGAGAGAGGAGAGAGAGAGAGATAAGTCACATAAGATGAGGACAGACTGTTTTGTTTGGCAGTTTAGGTGGTCATTGTTACTGGCCTTTTTGCTATGACACTGCCAACATAGGGCCTTGTTCTAGCTGTTTTCACTTCCTAAAATGCTCTTTCTCAATTTAGGTGTCTGACTAATGAGCTCATCATCTCCTTTATGTTGTTATGTGCCTCCATCTTTTCAATGAGGCTTACCCTGAGCATTCAGTTTTTATTTATTTTTTGAGACGAAGTCTTGCTCTGTCACCCAGGCTGGAGCGTAGTAGTGCTATCCCAGCTCATTGCAACCTCCATCTCCTGGGTTCAAGCAGTTCTCCTGCCTCATCCTCCTGAGTAACTGAGATAACACTCAGCTTTAACACAAAGGAAAGTCTGTTTCCTGTGCATGCTACTGTGTTCAGTGAGGTTGAATCCTGGGCTGCTCATCACGATGGAATCTCTGTCTTGGTGCAAGCTTCTGTGGGTTGTTTCTAAGTCAGAAAACATAATTTTAATGTTACCTTCTAGGAGTATATACAGAGAGGCATATGGTGAACCCCTGTAGATGCCAGCACACCTGGCTAATTTTTATATTTTAGTAGAGACGGGGTTTCACCATGTTGGCCAGGGTGGTCTCAAACTCCTGACCTCAAGCGATCCACCTGCCTTGGCCCCCCAAAGTCTGGGATTACAGGCATGAGCCACTGCACCCAGCCTGAGCATTCAGTTTAAAACTGCACCCTGCCTGCTTCTTCCCAATTCCCTTTACTCTGCCATATGTTTTCTTTTTTTCTGAAGGACTTCTCACCATCTATTATATGGTATAATTTAGTTTTGTTTGTTTTTTTGTATTTATTGATAACTAATCTGTTCCTCCTGATAAAATGTAAGCTTTATGAAGACGGGTTATTGTGACAGGGGTTAAGGTGCTGTGAGGATCAACTGAGATTAACCTTTAGAAGTTGTTAACTTCTATGCCCCTTTTTAAAAATATTTTTAATTATTTTTTTTTTCTGAGATGGAGTCTTCACGTACTCTGTCACCCAGGCTGGAGTGCAGTGGCGGGATCTTGGTTCACTGCAACCTCCACCTCCCAGGTTCAAGCGATTTCCCCTGCCTCAGCCTCCTCAGTTGCTGGGATTACAGGCATGTGCCATCATGCCTAGCTAATTTTTGTATTTTTAGTAGAGACAGGGTTTCACTGTGTTGGCCAGGATGATCTCAAACTCCTGACCTCAAGTGATCCACCTGCCACGGCCTCCCAAAGTGCTGGGATTACAGGTGTGAGCTGCCTCGCCCTGCCTAACTGTTCCTGTTCTTATTCTAACTGTCTAAAACCCCTTGCCTCTTTTGTCCCAATCAAGTTTTCCCTATCCTCGAAGGCACAGCTGGCCTATCTTCTCTTCCACAAGGTCTTCGTTGCTCACCTTTCCCTGCCTACACTGATCTCTGTCTTCCATCTTTCCCTTATTTTGGTATGTAACCAAATATTCCCTGCAAATGTGACTTTATTACTCCAATGTTGGAGTGTCCCATCCCTTCAGCTAGATAGTGAATTTCTTGAGGGCAAAGATTGTGCCTCTTAGCCTCTTCCAGCTTACCGTGTGAGGTGCTATACTGCTAAGACCTTAGATTTTACGGGGGGGCTTCTACTTGTTCAACTTGCTGAAGAAACACATTCTTTTGTTATTCAATTCTGCAAACTGTGATTCCTCAGTCTTGGTCCTGCTTCATGATGTATGCAGCAATTCTGCAGCTGAAATCTCAGGCCCTCACTCACTCTTCAGAGACCTCGAAGCAACTCTCTCCCACTATCTCCCCTTTCTGGGCACTTTTCAGGACAGTTAGTTCTATACCCACTCCTGGGTCCCCCTCTTCCTTTCCTCTGCACCTTCCAGTATTAGGAACCTGTCTTTTCCTTCCCTTCAGAGAGCGGATGCCCATCTCCAAGCAACTTTATTTCTTCCTTTCTTTGTTTCTTCTTTTCGTCTCTTTCCCAAGACACCTTTGCTTTGAAGAGGCTGCTGAAAAGGAGTAGAATATTTCATTTTTTATGATCAGCAAAAGAAAAAGAAGGAGGCTTCATGGGGAAAATTGGCAAGATCTAAAGTTATTTGCATTTCATAGGAATCAAAAGTTTTCCAAGTTT
>NW_016811519.1:2773933-2805877 GCF_001698545.2 Rhinopithecus bieti | reverse complement strand
CCCTTTCTGGGCACTTTTCAGGACAGTTAGTTCTATACCCACTCCTGGGTCCCCCTCTTCCTTTCCTCTGCACCTTCCAGTATTAGGAACCTGTCTTTTCCTTCCCTTCAGAGAGCGGATGCCCATCTCCAAGCAACTTTATTTCTTCCTTTCTTTGTTTCTTCTTTTCGTCTCTTTCCCAAGACACCTTTGCTTTGAAGAGGCTGCTGAAAAGGAGTAGAATATTTCATTTTTTATGATCAGCAAAAGAAAAAGAAGGAGGCTTCATGGGGAAAATTGGCAAGATCTAAAGTTATTTGCATTTCATAGGAATCAAAAGTTTTCCAAGTTTTTTTTTTTAAAGGACCTTCAAGTATACAAAAAGAAAAAAAATTGATCCTAATGTTGAAACACCTGCTGCAGATCCGGGGGCTTTGAATTTAGCGGCTTTAGGTTGGGACCAAGAAATTCTCTGAATTCGAAACTTACTGGCTGTTACCTTGGCTTGGTGCAGCATTTCATCCCCAGCGTTCCTCTTTTCTTTCCTTTCAGAATACAGCCGAGCTAAAGCGCTTGTCTGCGTGCCCGTGGACGTGACAGACACCTTGAGGTGTTTTAGAGAGACACTGGAAAAATCCAAATACCATAACAGATCAATGCGACACAGCAGAAAGTTGCTTTCATTATTTCTTGCACAGACACAAGGTAAAATGCACGTTCTGTATCTCTGAATCTTTCTTTATGTGGGGTGACCACCCTGCGGATATCCCTCTTCTGCCCTCTCGTTCTTCCCCCCATGTACATGCAACACTCCCTGATGCCTTTCACTTTCCTCTTGTCTAGTGGATCTAGTCTCTGTCTTATACTTTAACCAATGTGCTTTCTCACTCACTTACTTTTATGCTTTCTGTGAAATTAGCAAACTCTCTTGAGTGCAGTAGATATGACAATATTCATTAATTTTAGACTCTGTACATTTATGTTCTTCTTACAGTTTTCTTTGAAGGTGTGGCACTATAGTCTTGTTTTACTTTATGAGTAGATGGATTGAATCATACTGAGTTAACTAGAACCTTTTACCAAAACACTACTTTATCAGTGGCAAAGAAATGGATACCTTTTAAAACAAGCATCAACAAGATTTCTTATTAATACTATAGATTTTGATCTTAGGGGTTTTATTTTAGCTTAAAGTAAGATATTCACTATTGTTGGTTGCATTGCATTTATTTGTTTTCTCTTTTAACATCTATCTGCTTGTGAATTCAAGCAAAGCTGGCTTTGAGTGATTAAATGGTAACCTCAGAGAAGAGTACATTCAAATTTAGGCTGGAAGAATCCTGAACTATCTATTCTTAAGTTATTTAAAATTTTTAAAAATCCTATTTTATATTTATGATTCTCACTATTCAAATTGGTCAGAATAATAAGAATACATTTAAATAATAGACAAATACATGTAAAATAGTATAAAGTTATTAAAAATAGATTTAGACTTCTACTTAATTAAAATGCTAATTTCCACTGAAATGATCTTTTAGAAATTTGACCAATTTTTTTTTACAACCACAGGCAGAGTTTTATTTATTTACATATTTATTTGTCTGTTATTGTTGCCCACCCCCCACACTTTCTATGATATGTATCCATAGTTTTTGGTTATATTGTCTGCAGACTCACATTATGTTAAATTAGCTTTCCATATCCTGTTTGGCTTCTTTTAATTGCTCCATACATTAACAGTGGGTAAGACTGGCTGGGCGCCATGGCTCACGCCTGTAATCCCAGCACTTTGGGAGGCCAAGGAGGGCAGATCATTTGAGGTCAGGAGTTCGAGACCAGCCTGGCCAACATAGTGAAACCCTGTTTCTACTAAAAATACAAAAATTAGCCAGGTGTGGTGGTGTGCACCTGTAATTCCAGCTACTCGGGAGGCTGAGGCATGAGAATCGCTTGAACCAGGGAGGCAGAGGTTGCAGTGAGCTGAGATTGTGCTAGTGCACTCCAGCCTGGTAACAAAGCGAGACTATCTCAAAACAAAAGAAAGCAAAACAGAAACGCACCCCCCTGCCCAACAAAAAAAAAAGTGGGTAAGGGCATAAATAAAAAGGCAAATACAATTCCTAGGAATGGTTTACACCAACTCACTCTGAATCTCACCTGGTACCAAAATATTTTCAGTAGTTTATCTCTAGTCCTCAGGCTGTAGACTTCAAAATCTATACTAGCTTCTTTCTCTATTACTTTTAACTGCTTCCCCTAGAATATAGATTTTTTTTTCCCATGTGTTCTCTGATCTTATAAAGAGACAAGTTTTTTCTTTTTTTTTTTGGTCTCATGCCAGAACTGCCCGTGTGTTGCTTCTATCCCAGAGGTTTCTGCCCCAGAGGCACTCTAACACCTTACTGTTGGAAGCTATTTAAAAAAGGCAAACTCAGACTATGCAACTTCCACCAGTCCCCCAAGAGCAATGCATTATCTCAATATTTGCTTTCTGGCTGACCGTCCTCTGTAGCGCGATTTTTTTTTTTTTTTTTTTTTTTTTGAGATGGAGTCTTGCTCTGTTTCCCAGGCTGGGGTGCAATGGGGCGATCTCGGCTCACTGCAACCTCTGCCTTCTGGGTTTAAGCAGTTCTCCTGCNAAGTTTTTTCTTTTTTTTTTTGGTCTCATGCCAGAACTGCCCGTGTGTTGCTTCTATCCCAGAGGTTTCTGCCCCAGAGGCACTCTAACACCTTACTGTTGGAAGCTATTTAAAAAAGGCAAACTCAGACTATGCAACTTCCACCAGTCCCCAAGAGCAATGCATTATCTCAATATTTGCTTTCTGGCTGACCGTCCTCTGTAGCGCGATTTTTTTTTTTTTTTTTTGAGATGGAGTCTTGCTCTGTTTCCCAGGCTGGGGTGCAATGGGGCGATCTCGGCTCACTGCAACCTCTGCCTTCTGGGTTTAAGCAGTTCTCCTGCCTCAGCCTCCAGAGTAGCTGGGATTACAGACATGCACCACCATGCTCGGCTAATTTATTTTTAGTAGAGATGAGGCTTCACTATGTTGGTCAGGCTGATCTTGAACTCCTGACCTCAGGTCATCTACCTGCCTCGGCCTCCCAAAGTGCTGGGATTATAGGCATGAGCCACTGTGCCTGGCCCCTCTGTAGTGCTTTTGATGAAATAAGGCAGACATGGAGCCTCTCCACACATACCTAGGATCTTTAGATATGATCCTGGATACTAAGTTTAAGGACATAGTGTCCCTCAAACTACAAAAATGTCTCAGCTCTATACAAAATATTTCCTTTCTTTTTGCTTTCCATTTTCTCTACCTTCCCTCCCAACTTCCCTTCTTTCTACATTTTAAATTTATTTCTTCTTATTTTTTCATGAATATAGGAGAGAGAGGAGGAATAAACAATTCAAAAGGTACTTCTGGAAAGGTGGAATTTTGCCTGGGGACAGAGGAGATGCATATGTCAATACCCCCTGACCTTTCTCAGGAGCACTTTAGAGTTTTTAGTTCCGTGGAGAAAAGCAAACTTCCATATTCACAACTTGGACTTGTAATTTCTTCTTATCATCAAACTATTGGTAAGAATTAGCCATTATGTATTCATTTTCTTTAATTTTTTTGTTTTGTTTTGTTTTGTTTTGTTTTTTTGAGACGAGGTCTCATTTTGTCATCCAGGCTGGAGTGCAGTGGTGCTATCACAGCTCACTGCAGCCTCAGCCTTCGGGGCTCAATCTATCCCCTCCCACTTCAGTCTCCCGAGCAGCTGGGACCGCAGGCTCACACCACCACACCTGACTAATTTTCATATTTTTTGTAGAGATAGAGTTTCGCCATGTTGCCCAGACTGATCTCGAACTGTTGGTTTCAAGCTATAAGCCTGCCTCAGCCTCCCGAAATATTGGTACAGGAGTGAGTCACTGTACCTGGCTATGTCTCCATTTTCTATATGATCTTCTACATTAATGCTGAGATTGCATCTGGTCCTGAAATCTTACCTTTAAAAGAAAAGAACCTATACCCCTGCAGCAGTGACAGAACAGCCTGGAGACAGAAGAAGCTTCGAGCCTCCTCCCTTTACCCATTTTCTTAGCTTGGCCATCACCATTGTGAAATTCTAGGCCACCCTTCTGTTTATTCCTCTTTCATTGGAGCTGTGAGCCCCTTGTGGGGATGGAGACGATGTTCTTTTTTTCTAGTCCCAGCTAATTCCATTTGCCTTGTCTTTCCCTTGATTTGGCTTTTCTACAGCTTCCGTAGTATATTTCCAACCCATACAATAGACCCAATGTCCTCTTTCTTTCTAACAGACATTTTATGATGCCACCTTTACTTCCTCAAATAAAATTTATGTTTAATATATTCTTATACACATTATTTTGAAAAAAATTATTATGAAGCTCTAAATATAAAAATAGGGGAGAAATAGCTTCACTTTATCATAAAAGAATCAGTTTGTTGGTATGTAAATGCTCAGGCATTAGAAGCTGTAAAGAAATAATCAGATGCTTATATCCTGGATATGGAATCACCATGAATGTGACAGCTGCGTATGCAGACAGAGACAAGTATGTTGTATTGGTGACTCAAATACTATCAACATGGTTAAGTTTTGTGACATTTTCTAAACTGGCAAATAAATCTTGGTAAAGTCCTGAGCAAAACAAAGTACTACAGTGATTGCAATGTCTGGAAAATTTAGAAATCATGGACATTTAGAAATCATGCAGAAATACGCTTTTTATGTGGAAAACAAAGTTCGATGTGAGATTCAGATAGTTATGAACAGGCTTCTCATCTTTTCCTTCACTGTAGGGGAAGTTTCTGTGCCTTGCAGGCCATCTGACATCTTTGGTCTTAACCTATGAGTTACCAAAAGATGCCCCCATTGTGACATCTAACAAAACCCTTTCTCACATTTCTGAAATATCCTCTAGGGGACAGTATTGTCCTCATTAGAAACCACTGCCATGTTGGTTGGGGTTTTTGGCTACACATCCCAGAATGGATGCATTCACTAGAAAAAAAAAAAGTATGTGATTTTTTTTTTTGTTTTGATTGAGATGGAGTCTCACTGTGTTGCCCAGTCTGGAGTACAGTGGCGTGATCTTGGCTCACTGCAACCTTCACCTCCTGGGTTCAAGCAATTCTCTTGCCTCAGCCTCCTGAGTAGCTGGGATTACAGGCGTGTGCCACCACACCTGGGTAATTTTTATATGTTTAGTAGAGACAGGGTTTCACCATGTTGACCAGGCTGGTCTCAAACTCCTGACCTCAGGTGATCTGCCTGGTTTGGCCTCCCAAAGTGCTGGGATTATAGGCATGAGCACCTTGCTGGTCCAATTAGGTGATATTAAAGATATTTTCTGCCTTCAGGTAAAAGGAGAAATCTGATATGTGATGATTTTGTCACATGTCTGCTAAAAACAAACCCTTTGACCCTTCCCATCTGCTATAGGATAACATCCACTTTTCTCCAAGCTGCAGTCAGAGGCCCTCAGTCTGACCACTGCCTCCCACTTCAGACTCAGTTCGCCCTCTCCAGAAAACCATACGCCAGTCATGCCCATCATTCCTATACATACCCAGCCATTTTCCCTTACATGCCATTTCTAATTTTCTCTTCTCCTGTCTCTACCTGTATGACTTTTATTCTCCAAGAGGCCCCATTATTACTATCTGTTAGAGCCAGTCTTTCATTCTGTAATCAAATAGAACATTTGCTTGCTCTCTGTGTATATATATTGTGTGACATTTGAAGGCGCTGTTAACTTGGAGTTTGCTTACTGCAATCTACACAGATAAGGAATAGTGCAGTTTAAAATATTCTTGCAAATATAAAGAAAATATTTTTCTAGGAACTGACATTTGTTCTTTTACTTGATTAAAAATATAGATGTTCTCCAAGCCAGCAATCAAAGAAGTCTTAAAGTTCAGGCGTTGCATTCACTTGGAAGTCTTCTCATCTTCGCAGAAAAGAAAAGGTAGATTTTTAGAAGTCTGTAGAACAAGGGCAAAAGTTTTTTATTTTCTTGTTTGAAGAAGTTTTCAATGATTATGAAAAAACATCGTCATTCATAAATTTTAGTTCTTCAACAATACTTCATTGCTACATTTTATTCATCAAATGCTACCTGAGAGAAACCATTAAGAACAGTGAATGTATATATAGTTATACATATGTTAATTGATGTTGCTTCGGTGTACTTGCTTTCCCTTCTGGAAGATAGATTTAATAATGGGTCTCAGAAAACGTACTGCTTGATGCTTTGTCTCTGTTTTAGGGCTGCTTTTAAGTGTTGGTGTCAAGCTCTTGATGACATATTCAGAAAACCAGACGTGCTGCACACATGGAAAGAATTTGGCTCCTCGCTCACCATTGTCACCAACAACCATTCACCTCTGGGTTTCAAAGACTACAGTGAGGAGTTTCTGTCAAGAGTTGGCATCTGGGGGTGTTTACAAGGAGCAGTCATATCAGCAAAGATAGCACAGTGAGTGTGAGGATGGAAGGATCCGCATACTAGCTAACAGCTTCCTTGCAGGGTGCCCCCCTGTGCCATGCAAAATGCAGTGCCTCATGCACACTGGATTTCTGGGAGGTTATATCCATATCATAAAGGGCCTTACAGTTTATTTACTTATTTGTGATGTTTATTGCTTATGATTATCTCCTTTTCCTGTAACACAACTCTTGCCCCAAAATAGCAGTGCCACCTGGGCCCAGGTGTTTGCTTTGCTTACTCATGGATCCCAGGTTCCAGATACGCATTCAATAACTATTTGGTTTTTTTGTTGTTTGGTTTTTTTTTTGAGACGGAGTCTCACTCTGTCACCCTGACTGGAGTGTAGTGGCTTGATCTCGGCTCACTGCAACCTCCGTCTCCTGGGTTCAAGAGATTCTCCTGCCTCAGCCTCCTGAGTAGCTGGGATTACAGGCGCCCACCACCATGCCCAGCTAATTCTTTTGTAATTTTAGTAGAGACAGGATTTCACCACGTTGGCCAGGCTGGTCTGGAACTCATGAATTCCGATGGTCTGCCCACCTCAGCTTCCCGAAGTGCTGGGATTACAGGCGTGAGCCATGGCGTCTGGCTCAACAATGACTTTTTGAGTGGTCAAATTAATGAGCAATTGGTAAGAGAGCAGGAAAACAGTGTAGAGGCAGTCAGGCATGGGCCTCATCCGAAAGTGTACTAGAAATCCGTTACTTTCAACAAGTTTCACATTCCTTCTGAGACTCAGTGTCCTTATCTCTAAGCCAAGGTGGTAAAAATTACATGCCATACTGTATCAGTTTTTAGGCTGTCATAACAAAGTACCACAGACTGGGTGGCTTAAACAGCATAACTTCGTTATCTCATGATTCTGAAGGCTAGAAGTTGGAGAACAAAGTGTTTGTTAATCGGTTTCTTCTGAAGCCTCTCTTCTTGGCTTGTAGAAAGACCACTATGTCCACATGTGGTCTGTCCTCGGCCTGTCAATGTCCTAATCTCCTCTTCTTATAAGGATACCAGTCATATTGGATTAGGGCCCAACTCTGTGGCCTCATTTTAACTTAGTTACTTACCTCTTTCAATGCCCTGTCTCCAAGCATGGTCACAATCTGAGGTTACTGGGTATGTTAGGCTGTTCTTGCTTTGCTACAAAGAAATACCCAAGACTGAGTAATTTATAAAGAAAAGAGGTTTGATTGGTTCTTGATTCTGCAGGCTGTACAGAGAGCATGGTATCAGCATCTGCTAGGTTTCTGGAGAGGCCTCAGGATGCTTTCAATTATGACAGAAGGCCATATTTGAATATGGGAGCCCACATCTCACATGGCAAGAATGGGAGCGAGAGAGAGTGGGAGGTGCCACACTTTTTAAACAACCAGATGTGATGTGAACTCACTCATCACCAAGGAGATGGCACTAAGCCGTTCATGTGGGATCCACCACCGTGATCCTACCACCTCCTGCCAGGCCCCACCTCCAATACTGGGGATTACAGTTTAGCATGAGATTTGGTGGGGATGTATATTCAAACTATATCACTAAGAGTTAGGACTTCAACATATGAATTTCTAGGGGACACAATTTAGCCCATAATACATACTGTATTACTGTCCTTTTTTGCTGCTGTAACAAATTACCCTAAACCTAGTGGCTTAAAACAAAACAGATTTATTCTTTTACAGTTATAGAGTTCAGAAATCATAAAATTAGTGTGTCAGCAGGGCTGTGCTTCCTCTGGAGGCTCTTGGGGAGAAGCTGATTCCTTATCTTTTCCAGCTTCTTGAGGCCTCCTGCATTCCTTGGTCCATGACCCCACCTTCTATCTTTAAGACCAACAGCTTAGCATCTTTCCCCCACACCTGCCCCTCTCTGTCTGTCTCTCACATCTTCCATATTCACATCTCCTTCTCTGTCTCTGACCCTCCTGCCTTTCTCTTATAAAGGCCATTGTGACAATCCAGGATAATCTTCCCTATCTCAGTGGCCTTAATTTAATCACATCTGCAAAGTCTTTGTTGCCCTATAAGGTCACATATTCATAGGTTCTGGAGATAAGGTCATGAATATCTTTGGGGGACCATTATTTAGCCTACCACACATCACACATGTGAATGTCTTTAACAATGGCTTATGCATAGCTAGCACTCACAAATATCTTCAGTATTTCAAATTTCTGATTAACATGAGTAATTTGAAAAGTATGGAGGGATTAGAGGTATAGGTTTCTTTCACCTCTCCAGTTACTTCTTTAGCTGACCTATCGGAGGTGGTGAGCAACAACCTGCATAGTGTTTTAAGCTATAGAGCACACTTAAAACACTTAACTGTTCCTAGGGAGTGATCACATTGCTTTCAGATTCGCATCTTCAGTCGGGGAAGTAAGAAAGTACTGCTTTAAAAGTATTAAATGTCAAAGATTTAGACCTCTGTCAAGTTTTTTTTTGTGCTCCTGGGATAGAACTCTCTCTCTCTCTCTCTCTCTCTCTCTCTCTCTCTCTCTCTCTCTCTCTGTCTCTTTGTCTCCCGAAACAAAGTTTGAGCTTATGACTTAGTGAAGCTTGGCAATTGGGAATGGAAAAGCCAAGGAAAGGAACAGCTTGGAAAGGAACAGCTACAGCCTTCCTGCCAGAGGGCACCTCCGCTTCTCTGAGCTTCTGAAGTTATTACCTAGTGATTTTCAACAAACAGAAAGTCATTTCCTGGTTTCCCAGCTGGAAGTCTGACTGTCATAGGAGATGTCATTCTACAGGGGCTTTAGATGTTTTCCTAGACTCCCTGAGTAGAGGAAACTCTTCTCCCCCCTGTAAAATACCACACTTGAAGATCCACACAGTGAAGCTGAACTGAGGTAGACATTGTTATTAATGTAGTGAACCTGACTGGTTTTATCTAAGAAAGACTTAGGAGAAGGTAATGTGGTTTGTAGTTGCAAATGTGAATTTTAAGACTCATATATAGAAAACTCAAACTCTTCTTGTAAGGGACATAAAATGAAAGAGTTGTAAATGGAGAGACATTAATGTTTGGTGGAGATACTTAATGTTGTGAATGGCTCCATAATAAACAGCTAGAGAGAAAATACAGTGCTTCAGTCTTCAGGTGGAATTATTTAACCGCACTCATCAAAAGCCTTTACTGTGCACCCTCTTTTACCAAAAGCTTTCACTTCCAGGTTTTCATTCAGTGGAACCGACAGGATAAGTGCCCAAAAGTGTAGGCATAACAATGTTTACCTCAGCATTGGAAAACGCCAAAGTGGAGATTCATATTTTTATGTTATGGCACATCTGTATGATAAAGCATTAAAGTTCTTTAGAATAATGATATAGTCCGTTATGTCTGTGAATGAAAAATTTGTTTATAAAGTCGTATGTATTGCCTAATTCTACTCTTAATGTGTATGTATGTGTTTCTCTGTGTGTATAGTTATATACAGAAAAAATATATATAAGGAAATAGACTAAAATGTTACTAGTAATCATGTTTAGGCGGTAGGATTACAGGGGATTTTTTTTATCTTCTTTAATGTATTTTCGTTTTATTTTCTTATATATTTATATGTATATTTTTTCTTATACATTTTGTGTTCTAAATATGTATGTAAAGACGTATTTATATCAAAATGTTTTTGGAAAATTTCCACTAATCAGTTTATTTTTCTTATACTTACTTAGATTTATTAAGTCATTGAATGTTGAAAAGAAAACTGACTGTTGCATTTTGTCTGCATTACTCTTTCAGGTAACGCTTTATTTATGTATGTTTTTCCATGGTAGCACGACCATTCATTGGATCAGTAAAAAAAGTTTATCATATTCAGAAAACTCAGGTAGCAAAATAGCATGAATCTTGATTAAATATCACAAGCCCATCTTTCTCTTGCTCGCTGAACCCCTGTGAGACCTTCACCTTTAATTTCTTTTTTTCTTTTTTATGAGATGGAATCTCACTCTGTCGCCCAAGCTGGAGTGCAGTGGTGCAATCTCAGCTCACTGCGACCTCTGCCTCCCAGGTTCAAGCGATTCGTGTGCCTCAGCCTCCCAAGTGGCTGGGACTACAGGCACGTACCACCACACCCAGCTAATTTCTTGTATTTTTAGTAGAGCTAGGGTTTTACCATGTTGACCAGGCTGGTCTTGAACTCCTGACCTCAGGTGATCCACCCACCTTGGCCTCCCCAAGTGCTGGGATTACAGGTGTGAGGCACCGTGCCTGGCCCACCTTTAATATTTAACAGAGTCAGTTTTCTCCTTTACACTACAGAAGAAGGAATTTTACAGATGGGGAAACTGAGTCTTCTGTCATTAGGAAGATCATGTTACTAGTAATCTGTATGAAGCCAGTCTGTTTGACTTCAATAGTTGCCTTAGGTTACCTCATCTCTAAATTCAGTTTTGCTTGGTTATATGATATAAAATCTATCTTATGATGAAGGTGAGAAATAACTTGAAGACTACAGGAGAGGTGTTCTTGCAGTTCTCAGAATTTTGGTTTTACTTCACTGAAGAAGAAAGGAGCTTTTATCTGAAATACAAGACATTTTGAAATTCCAAAATGTAACCAGGGACCTTTGCAATCTACTAAAGGTTCTATTTACTTGGAAGGATGGGCACTCTTGTTCTGTGTATCAGAGAAGTCTCATAGCTTATGAAATCTAAATAAGTGAGTTCTTCAGGAAGGGCTTCTCTGAATGTAAGGCCAGACTTTTCAATTTTCTTATGTTCCTTATACCTCTTGTCTGGGCTTCAAAGGGAAGAAGTACAAGAGGCAAAGGTATAAAGGAAATGACCCAACTCTGACTTCTTACATCGCATTCTTTACTTTCTGATACTCCTTGTTCTTGAAGATAATGCTGTTTATGTTTTAGAAAGTATGTGTTTTAACAAATATTTAACTTTTTGCTTAATGTGGACAATAATGTGTGTATTATTTCTTAGTAATACTATACCTAAAATAAAAATTAGCTGGTGGGATTTATCTTAAAAGCCTATTAATTCTTTTATGATTTTAAAACAAATGTATAATAGTAAAATTTCGACAACTACAAAGTATTTTAGAGTAGGATATCTCATGACCTTAATAAGCCATTGGATTGAAATTCTTTCTGATATATACATTAAAATAATTTCATAATGCGTTTGTCATTAAGAAATTTTAATTGTTAAAATAACAAAAGAAGCACCCTTAAATGAAAAATGTGGTTTTACATATTCATCTTGTCTCCCCAACATCTAGTGTAATGTTGGTTACATAAATTACCAAAAACTATTGGTCAAATTATAACAATAGTCTTTTCATTTAAGCAGTTAGAAGTTTAGAATTACCTCTGCGTGATTGAGACTTCTGAAACAAGTAGTCATTTCCTCTACTTATAGCTTGGTATAGTGGAAAGAACATAGTTTTTTTTTTTTTTTTAGCTAAATAGACATGACTTTGAATCTCCTTTCTGCCATTGTTAGCTGTGTGACTTCAGATAAATTGTTTAAGCCTCAATTATATCATTTGTGATATAATCCTCCCTTCTAAGAGCAGGTTAAAATAACATTAAATGAGAT
This sequence comes from Rhinopithecus bieti, assembly GCF_001698545.2. NCBI lineage: Eukaryota > Metazoa > Chordata > Mammalia > Primates > Cercopithecidae > Rhinopithecus > Rhinopithecus bieti. The sequence goes on along the minus strand of NW_016811519.1, from coordinate 2,793,844 downwards.
GTGTTTATAAAGAACTTACCGGCAGTACTTAACATAACATTGACCCTCAACAAAAGATAATTTAATATAATGATAATTTCTTTGAAAATAAGAGGTATCCAACTACCATGGAATTTAAAAAGCCCATCTGGAGTGATAAAAGCATTTGGAACCTGTAATGATGATAATATAAATGATAAGTACCATTTATTACAAAGTACAGTGTGCTAGGTATATACTAAGCATTTTATAAAGCACTACATGTATTTGTCTTTTTTTGTTTCATTATTGAAAATGCAATCTATAGCTCTTTATATTTCACTTTTTTTTCATTTTCAGGGTTTGCTTAGAACCACACTTCCACATCCCAAAGCTGAACGTTGCTATGCTCAATATGAAATCACTCAGCTTCTCCCAGGCATCGAACTCTTTTCAGATAGATACAGGGCTGACATTTGCTCTGTAATTGCAAGTCTGTATTACATTATACGTGAACTGCACTTTGTTAGGCAAAATCTAATAGTAAGTAGTTTGTAAAATTAAAAAATATGTATCACTGGGATATTTTGCTCCACTTACCTCATACTTTTCAAATTTTGCTAATATTCTTTTGGTCAGTTACTGTTTAACTTTTAAACTCTGCATATGTAGGATTCTTAATTACACTTCAAACTAAAATGTATTAATTAATATTCTTTCTTGTCATTTTGGATACAAAAGCAGACTGTTTTTTTCTCCTTTTACTGTGTTACTTTATATTTTTTTCTTAAGATAGTTGGTGAAATCAATCACAATGAATCACTGATCTCAAACACGAAAATCTAGTGTATTTGTAAGCCACTGCATTAAGTTGTTCAGGTTATATCAATCCCAAAACTGTGAGAGTGTTTCTTTATTGAGATAAGTTTATCTTTATGTCTCTTATCTTTTCTCTGTCAATGGTGCATCTAAGAGGAAAACAGATTCTAAGCATGAGATAAAAGACAGACATTTCTTAATGTCCTAGAAAATAAAAAAATCCAAATACAGCTCTCCTCTCCTTTGGGGAAAGAAATCGCAGTATATGTCATACATTTGAAGCTGGTTGCATTAAAAAATTAATATGTTCTATTAGAATTGTTGGCCATTTTATATTTTCCTCCATTATTTTGTCTTTTTACTTTCTTTATGTTCTTTCCTCTATTTTTTCACATCTCTTTTTTCCCTTTGTTTGCTTCTTTATATCTATTCTTTCTTTTTTCTGCTTCTTTCCCTTTCCTCCGTGATTTTCATACCTACTTACTTTTTCTCCCATATATTGTTTTCTATTCTCTTGGTATATTTATCCTTCTAAATTCAACTCTGTCTTTATATTTAAAATATTTATTTTCCCCTGATATGAATTGTTAGCTTATAAAACCATGTATTAAAGTAAACAGATTGATAAGTGCATTTAACACTTGGTGGACTTGGTGAGAAATTGTTTATTTTTAAAAAATAACAAAATAGTGCCCCTCTCACTGTTAAAGGGATTCATTTCTGGGCTGAAGAAATAGTTCTATCCCCTGGGTAACCTTTAGCTACCTAGTCATATTCATATATAATACATATCACTGTGCTGGAAAAGAAATGAGATTTTTTTTTTCTCTAAAGCTGAAGAAATTGAGAATGTTTTTCTGAATAATTGAGCAATTGGCAGCAATAAAATGGTGTGTTTTATTTCTCACTAAAGAAAAGAAACTAAATCTCAAAGGTAATCGCCAACTCTTAATGTTTTGTGCTGCATTAATTGTGGAAAAAGGTATTGTGTTATGTTTGTTAGGCATAGTTATAGAAAAATGTTTTATGTTTGAAATCATTTAAGACCAGTTCTAATCCTTTAAAAAAAAGCTGTTGCTATTAGCAGCTGCCAGTTACCTGACAATTAGAGGTTCCCCAGCTGAAATTGCAAGAAGTAAACAATTTCTATTTTGTATTACATTAACTTCTCCAGAAGAAGCCCAGTGGCTAAGGGACTTCTGTGGAATATAAAATTTGCTATGTGACCCAGAGCTATGGAGCTATGGGAAATAGTTTGCTAAGTAATGGGGTTCACAATCTTCCTTCCACTCCATCTTCCTTTGGCAGGGAAGGCTACAGTTGCAGGAACTGAGCTTAAGGTTTGATTTGAGGTCAGGAGCTGTTCCAATGTTAGGCAAAACTGTCTTCTCCACATCTTTCTCTGGATGGATTGTGGTTGGGCCATTTGAAATACTGATGGTCTATAAGCCTTCACATATATCCATGGGACTTCAAGAGCAACTGAACTTTGGGGTGAATTCTAGGAAAATAAAAATATTATGTGAAGAGTAAGCTTGGGTTTTAATCGGTAGAATATATGCTATACGAAGGCAGGGATTTGTTAGATTTTGTTCTCATTCAACAGTGCCTAACACATAATAGGCATGTTATAAATATTTTTTGTTGATAGAAAAATTCTAATTGAAGACAAAAAGCAACTGGCATTAAAATGAGCAAGTAGGATCCAGTTGGGGGCAGAGATTGAGTTCCTTTGCTTTAAATTTTGCATTTATTTGGTAGCTCATTTGCTAGAATTTTTCCACAGGCCACAGTGATTAGTATATTTATGTTGAGTTAATTGTTTTCAAGGAAGATAATTGATTGGATTTTTACCTCTTCCTGCTTAAAGAGATGTGCAACCTAGATTTGGGGTACCAAATGGCATCTACTGGGAACTGTAAGTCTCTGATAGCACCTTAAAGTTCCGATAAACTTATGAAGCATGTGCTAGATAGATTATTTCACTTATTTTCAACAGTATAGTTTCCTAGCATGGAAAGTAAATCAATATATAACATATCCTATATTTAATATTTGGCTAAATTTGATTATTAGGTTATTAGTTTGATAAAATATATTTTGAAATGAGTGTTTTTCTCCTCACAGGTTCTTCCTCTCCTTGCATTGTATCAATATTTTGTTTCTGGAATTTGTCAAGACATAATCAGAAGTCTAGAAGCAAGAATCCTCAAGGTATGTTACAAGCTTTTAAGACATTTGATATTCTTGAACTCTTAAAGATATTGTCATGTATTAATTTGATTCTAGGACTTATATTAACAAGTTGATAATAATATGGCATTACACTGATATAAGAAATGACTTAGCCATTATTATAATAAAGTATGAGAAAGAGCCAGTTAGAAAGGTATAGATTATTTTATGCTTGGACCACAGTAAAGTGAGGAACAGCTGCACATGGAAATAAGGTTCACCCAACACCAATTGACCTGGAAATTGCCACTTCTGAGAGACTGGCTTCCTGGTGAAGACCAACTGAACCAGTTTTCTGAAGCTTCTGTGAATGTATTCCTAAGAACCTTTATGGATATCATGGTACACAAGAATTTTTCAATGAAGAGGTAATTGAATTAACAAGATCAGATAGATGCTAAATTACAAAAAATCCTGTAATCCAGAAGTCAGTTAAGGTTCTCTGCTTTTGAGATGCATGTGCAATTGATTGACTTGAACACCACATGGGATGGGAAGCACCTTATGCTCTCTGTTCTCTTTCCTAATCACTCATGTTGCCTGCTCCCACTTTTGTTGAATTTGTTTTGTACATGGATCATCTCAATATCCAGCAAATTTGCTCCCAGTTCTGTACCTCCTCAACTGTAATATGGAGTTCAACCCTATTTTATATTTTACACACACCCGCGCACACACAGACACACACACACACAATGTGTATTCACGCTTTTTTCTATAGTGGACTTTACTAAAAATTAGGAAGACAGAAATTTAAGTTGAGGCAAAACAAACAATTGAAGATAGAACATTTGGCTTTCTTGAGCTTAAAATCTTTCTTGGCCATCATCTCATGCTTTTGCCACCTACTGAATGGAGCAATCAGCTATGGGCTGGTAAACGTCACAATTGGCTAAAAAAATAAACCTCAAAGCCAGGCGTGATGTCTCATGCCTGTAATCCCAGCACTTTGGGAGGCCAAGGCGGATGGATCTCCAGGTCAGGAGTTCGAGACCAGCCTGGCCAACGTGACGAAACCCCATCTCTACTAAAGATAAAAAAAAATTAGCTGTGTGTGGTGGCGGGCACCTGAAATCCCAGCTACTCTGGAGGGTGAGGCAGGAGAATCGCTGAAACCAGAAGGCGGAGGTTGCAGTGAGCTGAGATCACACCACTGCACTCCAGCCTGGGCTACAGGTGAGACTCCATCTCAAAAAAAAAACAAAAAACAAAAAAACACCTCAAAATTTTCATTTGTGGCATTTTCAATTTCCATCCATGGTGTGAATACTCCCTCTATGTCTGACTTCAAGCTACCGACTAGACATCACTAATGATGGAATCAGGGACAAGATGTGCACGATCAGCTCTTGCAAGTTGGAGTGAGTGGGCTCCAATACACCACTGGCTTAATTTATACTTCTGCTTTTGTGGAAATACTCTCTGCCTTTTGTTGCCAAATTTCTCCCATTTTCTAATAAGGGAAAATTAGACTTCCATTTGAATTTCTCTTCGTGTCTAAACCCTGCCCTGGGGCCTATATTTTCAGACCTAAATAGTTTGTGGCATGCTATTTCTAAGTAAAGAAATGAAGAATTCTGGTGCTGATTATTAATGATTTTAACCTGGGAATAAATAATTTGTTACTGATCATGAAAATTTCTGAATCACCCTCTCTGAGTTACTGAACTCTTATGAGTTCTATTGCTTTTGAATTCCAACACTTTTAAAAGAAACTGAATGTAACTTTTCTCTCTTTTTTCCAAAAGATAATGTTCTCTTCAATATTGCAAAATTCTTGAGGCTAGGATCTGTATCTTATTCATCTTTTAATTCCCTGTAGTGTCTTGAGTAATACATTCACATAGGTGAAATTCAGTAATTAACTATTGAATTTAAAATCTGCAGACATTTTTCAAGTGCCTACGTGCACTCTCTCTAGTGTTTAGTGGGAACTCACCTAGAAAATACTTGGCAGATATTTATTGATTTAACTCTAAAACAACAGTTATTGAGTACTTCCTATTTAAAAGCACAACGTTAGTAACTCCAGTTGAAGAAATGTAACCAATGATCCTTGCTTATAAGGAAGTGAAAACTAAGAAGAAAGACAGGACGTATACCCAAGATAATAATGTTGGCACCTGCCACTTGATCATTTCCAAATGAGTGTGATGAAGACTCTCCAGGAGTTTGAAAGAGGAAAAAATGGCTTTGAGTCTTTAGGTTTCACTAAGTAGGTAAGATTTAGGCTTGAAAAGAGTAGAATTCATGGAGCAGGAGAGAGGAAAAAGGGAACATTTCTTGGCCGTCAGTGTGAAAGATAGGTGAGAAAATAACTGACTTGTTTAGGGGCCAGGGGTGTTTCAGTTACACTAGAGTGGAGGTTTTGGGTAGGCAGGTTGTAGAAGATAACATGAGTATACCAGAGGTCGATGACATTGAGAATACCAGGGACTTAGTCTTGAATTCCCAACTCTGAAGAGATGTAATTTGGAGGTGGAGCCATAAGAGAAATTAAGAGATTGCAATATCCGAATTTTGTAACATGTACAATCTGGTCTGTCCTTAAGAGGCAAGAAGCATGAAAGGGTTACAATGATCATAACTCATCAAGAGGAGATCTAGAGGGGCACCAAAAGACATAACCTGGAACAAAGTGGTTAGATGACTTTTTTTAAAAATCATATTGTTAGCACTTGTTAGCTGTTTTTGTCCTAGAGTAGCATAAAAACCAGAGAAGAACTGTGGACTCAATTCTGGAGAACTGGGTTGGATAATTAATTACAGAATTTATATAGAATCTTATTATTTATATAATTAACTAATTATAGAATTTGGATCAGGAGAATGACATGATCTTATCTGGTGTCTGGTACCAATGTCAGGAGTAGAGTGAGCAGTGGGATCTTATTGGCATAGTAGGATTGAAAAACCAGACTAGGGTTTTGACAGAGCAATGAAAGAGGACAAATGATGGATCCTACAGAGGAAGGAATGACAGCCTGTGTGAGCAGAGTTTGCCTGACCTTTCTGAAGTAAACTGGGGTCAGGGAGTGGGAAGAGAGAAAAGTCATAGTTGGGAAATAACACGCAGTGATGATTCCTGACAAATCAAAGAGCAATCGATCACACACTGAAGTTTCTGTAGTGTCCTAGTGTCTTTCAGGGAAAGCTTTAAGACCTCTTCATGATCAGCTGGCCTGGCTTCACTTTAGAACTGCCAACATCTTGAAAGATTTGTCACTCTCAACACATCAAACCTAGGAAGGGTACCAGTGATTCTATATTTGTGTGAGTGAATGGTTGATTTATGGGTAGTTCTTTTTGCTCTCTGGCTTGTTTGTGTTTGCAGTGTCGGTCACCTCTGAAAATATATGTCCATTATTTACCCAATTGCTTTTTCAAATGGTCCGATTGGTATGATAAACTGAAGCCAGAAAGAGTCCATGTTCAGCAATCTTATAGTCAAGACTCAAGGAAACTAACCACATACAGATATAGGGAAGTGTTTCCTCTTAGGGGTAATGAGAAAAATGGTCATCTAGAAACCTGAAAGAGTTTATATGTCTCCCCCAGAGCCTCCTTTGATATTATATGGCACTGGGGAGATTAGACATCAAGGTACCTTAGTCAAAGACCAAAGTATGCAACTCGATAGACAAGCAATTTTCTCTTTCTTATTAAAAATATTTTCCTGATCTTTTATATTTTATTTTCATGTTATTTATGTATCCAATTTCCCACTAGCACACCTTTTTATTTCTTTAAAATTCGCACACTCTTGAGATTCCTAAGATAATAACAAATGGGAAACAGAGAGTATGATGGGTGGACATGCTGAGGATAAATGGAATTTTCTTTTCCAATGTTATATATTTACATGTTCATCTAATTTCGTACTTTATTCTCTGCTTCCACATTTACCCTTCTCTGCTCTTTACAAAGTCATTAGATAGTTTTCACAATTTAAGTCAGGTTAGGGCCCTGTCCTGTTTAAAACTCTCCAGTAACTCCTTATCACACAAAGAAGAATGTGCAAAATCCCTACTCTGGTCTTCAGGTTCTACTTGACCTTTTTTGGCCAGCATTCACACTCACCTCCTGACCTCCTCCCCTTGCTCCCTGAGTCCTGCCATATGGCCTCTACACTAAGGTCCCTTAGCAGATTTTCATGTCTGTCTCCTTTAATGCCATTCCCAAATCTTCTCTTGAAGGTTTCCTTCACAGAGAATTCCTTCCTGACCACAGTCTTGAAAATAGCATTTGGAGTGCCTTGTATCCCTTTGTATTTGTGTATATCTTCATGTGTCACTGAAACTTAGCTAAACATGCATCCCTCCAAGAGGGAATATAACCTCCAAGAGGACTTGGTACATATGAGGTACTCCATAAATATGTTGAACGAATTTAAATAAGAACGACTTTTTCTGTAATTTTCTGATTGATGATCCTGCTGGATTATATTCAAATTAAGCTGTATAAAATATATAGCTATAAATTGATTAATATTATTAAATATATGTATTTAAAATTAACAGTGGCCATTAATTATGGATAAGAAAATTGTTCATTGTAGCACTATTCACAATATCAAAGACATGAAATAAACCTAAATGACTATAATCGATAGACTAGATAAAATGTGATACATATACACCATGGAATAATATGCAGTCATAAAAAAGAATGAGATCATATCCTTTGCAGCAACCTGCATGGAGCTGAGCTGGAGGCCATTATCCTAAGCAAACTAACCCAGCAACAGAAAACCAAATACCACATGTTCTCACTTATAAGCAGGGACTAAATATTAAGGACACATGGACACAAAGAAAGGAACAATAGACACTGGGGCCTGCTTGAGGGTACGGGGTGAGAGGAGGGTGAGGATCATAAAACTAATTATTGGGTACTATACTTGTTACCAGTAGAGGGTTGTGACTGCAAGTTGTTCAGGTTCTTGGCGTTTTGAACAAAGAACTGGACAAAACGCCCAGCAAAGCAAAGAAAGAATGAAACAAAAGAATGAAAGCAGAGATTTATTGCAAATGAAAGTACTCCACAGTGTGGGAGTGGGCGTGAGCAGCGGCTCAAGGGCCTGGATACAGAATCTTCTTGGGTCCAAATATTCCCTAGAATTTTCTTGGGTCCACACGTCCCCTATTCATATTGACCACTTCGTGCTCACCCCATGTAAATGAAGTGGTGGCCCACAATCAGTCTGATTGGTTGCAGAAAGCAGCCAACCAGAGACTGAAGTAAGTTACAAAGGTTACTGTCCTGTGCAAACATCTGATTGGTTGCAAAAGGCAACCAATCAGAGGCTAGGGTGAAGTTACAAAGTTATACTTCTATGGAAACGAAGACTCACCTGCAATCAGTCTGATTGGTTGCGGACAGCCAATTTCCTATCTGCCGCGCAGGAAAGGTGGGGGTTTGCAAAGGGAGTAGCCTCTGGTCCTTTTGTTACTTAGGTGTGGAAGGTTAGGGTTTTCCTTTCAATTTAGTTCGAGGAAGTTGGCGTGAGACAGCCTTCGATTCCCTTCCTCCAGACCCTATTCTCCTACCTCATACTTATTACCTGGGTGATGAAATAATCTGTATACCAAACCCTTATGACATGCAATTTACCTATGTAACAAACCTGCACAAGTACCCCTGAACTTAAAAGTTAAAAATAAAAGAAAATTAGTAGTTGTCTCTATGTTGATACATTGTGGAGTTAGTCTCCCAGTTTGACTTTCCTCGTTGGGCTGGAGAACATTAGGAGTGTTTTTGTTTTGTTTTTCTTTTGAGCTATAGTTAATGGGAACAAAAAAAAATCATTAAAAAAACTTTTATACAGCTATCATACTATAAAAATATCAATGTGTTTGCCTCTGATGAAGTAAGCAGCATCTGATAAATGTCCATTGTTTTGAACAGCCGCCTGCTGTTGTTAGCTTCTTGGTCCATTGCACATGTATATGGGCACACACACAGACACTTGGATCTCTCTCCACTATGTCTAGTAAACATTAATTCATAATGCATTACCAACATTAAGCAGAAACTTTGGATCTCAGAAAGTTGATGATTTTCTCTATACTTTGTTTTCTAAGTAAAACAAATTGTTTAATTAAGTACCTCATTGTTTCCTTTCCTTTACAGATAGAAGTCCTTATAGATTTGAGATTCTTTTCTGAAGCCTTTTATGAGATATCCCAAATTTTCTATGGAAAAAACATGCCTTGTTCAATACCCGCAGGCTATAAAGCTACTGGAAAAACAAAGGTAACCTGACAATTTGATTCAAAGCAATTTCTTTACCTGTGAGGGATATGTTCCTAAAATGTAGGGAACACTCCCACGAAAGTGTATTTACAATCTCTGGTATTTTAGACCTCTTTGTTAAGTCTGGTTACAACTAACATCAGGATTTTATGAGGTTTCATTGGTCTGGGTTGGAAGGGTGTCATGGGGGAGGGAGCCTGGTTTTGAAGTAGTTTTTGCAGTCAAATTCTGGCTCAGGAATGCTGCATGTTGCTTTTTATTATAGTTACCATGGGCAGTCTCACTAGGCACATTTATCAGCCACTACTGCTTAGTTTTTTGGGTCTGACATTACAATTTCTGGTTAATATTTTAAATCAAAATAGTCTTTCCTTATGTCTTATTTGGATCTCTTTGATTTTCATACTTTATACCAAAGTTTTAAGAATGTGTTCAAATTTCTTCTGATTTCCGTGAGGAGAGAACATTCCTCCATATTGTCTAACCTTTTTTGATTTTAGGAGATAGTTTTTACCTGGCTTGTTTAATTTATATTTATAAACTGGATAATTGAAGCACCCTTGAAAATGAATACTGGAGTTGATGTTTAAAGCATAAATTAAATCAGAAGGAGCTATTATTTTCCTCTCTTTTGGTCTTCATGGTGATCTGGGAATCGCTGGGTGATCATGCTTCAGGCAGATGCTTGGACCCTCCTAGACCAGCAATAAAGGAAATAGGAGAAGGTAGCAAATGGGTTTGCTTGGGAGAGAGTGTATGTGTGAGGAGTGAGACTGATAGGCACAATACCAGCTGGTTGGATTCAAATTTGGAGGACCTAAAGCAACCTGGGAAATGAGCTATAAGTCTTGAAAACCACTAGCATAAGCTGACATCATATTTACATATAATATGATAATTACTTCAGAGTATTCTCCTAAAATGTACCTTCTTATTACTCCATATGACTGCTACAGCATTATAACTTATTGTAATAGGGTGTGAGGCTATCCACAGAACATCTCAAGAGGGATGTTTATTAGGCAATTGGACACATGCATGTGCATGGGTATGTATGTATATACATCCATATGTATGCATATATCTGTGTGATTGATAGATAGATGGATAGAGAGATATACACAGAGAAGGGACAGAGAGTGAGATTGGTGTCAGTTGGTTGATTGTTTTGCTCATTTTCTGTGGCATAAATTAAGCATCATCTTACCTGGAATAAATTAGCAATATTTTCTTGCTTGCTCCTCAGTTAATTACACTTTACTTAGTTAAAATATATTTTTTGAGTGCTTACTGAATACAGGTGCCATTCCAGGCATGGAGATAGAGCAGATGAAAGACAACAGGGAGGCTCCTGCTTTCCTGGAGCTTACAGTCCAGTGAGGAAGACAAACACCAAATACATTAAGCACATAAGTATATATCAGGTATATACACAGCTGTCAAGGACAATCAAGCAGAGTTGAGGGGATGGAGAGTGACCAGGGCAGTGAGGTGCTGTTTTATCCAAAGTGGTTTGGAGAATCTCTATAATAAGCAAGTTTTGAGGGAAGTGAGCCATGGAAAGATTTGAGGGAACAACCTTCCAAGTAGGAGGAACTGTGAGGGCAAAGGTTCTAAAAGGGATGCTTGCAAGAAGTGGTTAAGGAAAGCCAAGTAGGCAAAGTGAGGCTGCAATGAGGAGGAAGAGGAGGAGGAAGAGGAAGAGGAAGAGGAAGAGGAGGAGGAAGAGGAGGAGGAAGAGGAAGAGGAGAGGAAGAGGAGGAGGAAGAGGAAGAGGAGGAGGAGGAGGAGGGACCTAGGAGTCAGATCATGTAAGACCTCATAGGGCTTGATAAGGACTGGAATTTTCTCTAAATAAGATGAGAAATAGCGCAGTTTTGAGCAGAGAATCGACATGATAGGAATTAAACATTTGAAAGGACACTGCTTACTATTGGGGAAGAGGCTGCGGGTGGGCAGGGGTATACATTTGGAGACCAGTTAGGAGGCTGTTGCAGATAATTTGGGTGGGGCATGATAATGATTGAGATGATTGTGGTGAAGGGAGTGAGCAGCAGTCCGGTTCTGGGTGTGTTGTGAAGGTACAGTCAGCTGCATTTGCTGATAATGGTTTGGATACAGGATGTAAGAGAAAGGAGGCAAGGATTACTGTAGAGTGTTCAACCTGAGCAACTGGTAGGAAGATGTTTTCATGTACTGAGATGGGGAATACTGCTCCAGATAGGGGTTGAACATGTTAAGTATGAGATTCCCAGTAGACATCCAGGTGGAAATGCAGCATAGTTAGGTGCAGATCATATAGGGTCTGGAATTCAGGGGAGAGGTTGGGGTTGCAGGGACACATTTGGGAATGCTAGAAGAGAGATTTAAAATCAGAGAACTGGATGAAATCAGCTGGGGATGAGGCAGATAGAGAAAAGCAGAAGTCGGAGGACTAGACATTAAGGTCAGTCACATTTAGAGTCCGGGAGGATGAGAAGGAGAGAAACCAGTTGGGTAGGATGAGAAACAAGAGAGAGTTTTCAATGGTCACTGCTTTCACTGAAATAAATGAAAAGGTCAGAAACTAATTTTTACAAATAGATTCCAAACTTCATTTTTATCAACTAGTTTTCATAAGATAAATGTATGGGTGAATCTATCTCCCGATAGATTCTGATTTCAGATTTTGTATTCTCAAAGTTAATTTGCAGCTTTCCAGCTTCAGTTGGGAATTTAAAAAGTGTAATTAAAAGAGAAAATGTGTTCAAGATTTATAATTAAAATAGGTGCCAATGGTATTAAGCTGCGGGCTAGTTATTTAAAGAAGGGATTAATGCATGAAGTTTCACTTGTAAAGGAAGTAACTGAAAAAGTCCTACAGATTACTATTGAACTTTTCACAGGCCTTTAAAAAAATTCTCTATTTTAGCATTATATTGGTATTCTGCTCTTATCACCGAATCTAAAGTCCCATTATTAAACTCTCTTTAATTTATACCACCAAGGATTTCCCCTTGGATTCAGTTACTCACTTTTCAATGTATTATGGATAATAAAAAATATCTTCAAAGAAGGGAAAAAATTTTAAAACACTTACCAATACTTTTTCAATAAAAGCTATCTGTTATGTATTGTTTTGGGAGGTTCCCTCAAAAGCAGATCCTGAGACTAGGATTTGGGAACAATAGTGTCTTTGGGAAGTGATTCAAGGAAGTAAGGTGAGCTAGTAGGAAAGCTAGATAGGGAAGTGGGGAAAACCAATCCAGACAGCGTGAATGAGAAGGTCACCAATATGGGTAACTGGGGCTCTCAGAGAGACTAGGTAGAACACTTCTGTTGTTCTTCTTTGGCAAGGTTTATTTTCTGCACTTCTAGTCTCTCCTGAACATTCTTATGGCCAGGCAAAGAGGTACAGGTACTTGAGTAGGACACCATCTACATGTGAGCAACCTGTCCATGGAAGCTGTTAGTGACTTCCTGGTGACGAAGGGGGTTGAGGAAGGGGCAGAGGGACATTGCTGTTGGACTCTACCAATGGGAATCTTTTAAAAAGGGTCTTCTATACCAAGAGAGATGCATCCTACTAGATACATCAGTCTCCTGTGGCAAATAAACTAAATGTTTCCTAATGCAACATTATATTTAAGGCCAAATATAATGACAAATAATATACCAAAAAAGGAAAAAAACAACCAAAAATATTTATTCTGAATAGCAATACAATTTTGTCTCAAACTGGTAAAGATTTTTTTTAAGTGATAATACTGTTGTTAAAAGTGCAATAATTCTGACATTTTCATACAATGTGGGTGGGAGTGTAAATTGAGCCAAATTCTTTCAATTTTCTTAGTATATTCATATCTTTTGACCTAGAAATTCTGCTTCCAGGAATCTATCCTAAGGCAGTAATCAGAAATATAGACAAAATAGTCATCAGTGTTATTTAAACTAGGGCTGAATGATGGGATAATGATGGGGAAGTGGCTCCCTGAGATGTCCAGCAATAGGAAAGAGATTATTAGGCTGCATTCATAGGATAAAGTATCACCTACTCATTAGATTGAAGTTTACAAATAATTTAATGATATGTGAAGAAAATTATGATGTAAAAGTTTAGTGAACATGGAATACAAATCTATTTTAAAATTTAAAATACATCAAAAGACATTAGTAGGAAAACATCAAATATTAACATTGTATTTCTTAAAGGAATTTGACGTATGTATGATTTTACTTTCTTTATACTATGCTTATCTTTTCTGACTAGAGCATAAATTACTTTTTCAATAAAAATGATAATTAAAATAATTTTAGAACACATTAAATGTTTTATTTAAAAGAATACTCAATCTTGTTCTTGCTGTTACTATTTGTATTTTGACAGATGTTTCAATCATTTGACTCAGGAAAACCTCTTACCAGTAAAGAAAATATACAGGTAAGGATAATAATATTTTATAAACGTGGTTTTCCTAAGTGTGGATAATTTTGAGTCATTCTAATCTATTTGGTTGATACAGTCTTTGATTCTGAAAATCTGCTGTGTAATATTCTTTTTTTTGCCCAGTTTCTTTCACAAAAAGAGGATTCTACTGGCCATCTAAATACATTTGTTCCTGTCACAAATGGAATGATTGGGACTTAAGCACTTGATGACCTAGTAATATTTGAATATCTTGAAATAATAATTTTTAAAAATCTTAGGAGTATTGGAAGTCTGTCTCTCCTAGGAAGTGTTAGAGCAGGAGAGTTGTGGCACAACCATTGTTAAAGGGGGCTATGGATGAGGAAGGAGTTCATAGAACCAGGCGACAGTTAATGCAGATAGATACACATGGTTTTTATTTTTTTAAGTGCTAAGAAACAGCATTAAGTAAGGTATTTATTTTTAATTAAATAATTTTGAGAGATATTTTCTCAAAATTGCTTTATTTTGTCTTCCATAATTTTAATAGGAATATATCTAACTTTTATTACATGTAATCTTATTACTCTTCTATTATTGTGCATTTTATTTCACAAAGTTCACTTTTAATTATCCTTCAGATGATTCATTGTTTTTTATTTTCATAAAAATTTGTTTTAATTTATAAACAATTTGCCTGAAATGAAATAACTGGTATTAGGAAGATAGAAATACATATTCATATTTCATTTTAGTGTTCCAAGACCTTTGGATATCTAAGAATATTTATTCCTTTCCTATCTTAAATGCCAGGGCATCCTAAAACACTTCTTTAGGGAGTGGTTTTGGTATAAAAGAATGTCTGTCTGATGATTTCTTTTATGCAAAAAGAGACTAACAGTATAATGGAAACTCGGTTTCTATTAGCTAATTAGTTAAAACAGTACTGTTGGTCTGCTTAAGACTCTTCAGATTATACTTTATGTTTTTTTGCATAAAGGGAAAGAAGCGAGTGCTACAATGGATTTTTTTTGTTTACATAAGGCAAATAGTTTCTCTTTTTTCTAGAATAGATAGCCCCAACATCTGCCTTACGTATTAATTCAACAAATAAAATCAAGAGCTTATTGTGTGCAAGGCGGTAGGCTGCCAATCAACATTAGTTCTGATGCTGTCAATCAACACTAATCAATCAACAATACAGACAAACTCCAAGCTCTCATGGAGCCTGTTTTTTAATGAGCAAGACTAGTAATAAAGCATGATATATAAGTGAATATGTTATAAATATATAAATTATATAGTGCATTAGAAGGAGAACCATGCTATGAGAGAAAATAAATGCAGCTGTGCCTAAAGGGAATTGGGAGCATGGGGCTAGGTTGGAGATGGTAATTTTGAATGGGGTAATCAGGTTAGTCTTCGCTGAAGTGGCTTTTGTGAATAGACCTGAAACAACCTAAGGTGCGAGTCATATGAAATCTGGAGAAGGAACAATCTAAAAAGAGGGAAAGGTAAGTGCAAAGGCCCTGAGACAAGATTGCCTCGCTTGGTGAGGGACATCTAAGCCAGTGTGGCTAGAGCTCTGTGAATGATGGGAGTAGTAGGAGATAAGGTCAGACAGGTCAAATTGAGAAGGGGTTGTAGGGCCATTGTAACCAGGCTGTTATCTGAGCAAAATGAAGAGTCACAGGAGAGTTTTGAGCAGTAGTGTGTCCTGATTGATTTATGCCATAAAGGGATTACTTTTCCTAATCTCCTAATCTGTTGTGCCCGCCATGTGCCAGGTACTGTTCTGATGCTGTCAATCAAATACATCAGTCAACCATAATACAAATTCCCAAACCTCAAAGCGCTTACATTTCTCTCTCTCTCCCTCTCTCTCTCTCTCTCTCTCTCTCTCTCCCCCTCTGCCTCTGTGTGTGTGTGTGTGTGTGTGTTGGAGATATTGAGTTTAGAGATGTTGAATTTGAGATATCTGTTAGACATCCAAGTGAAGGAATTGAGTCAGAAGTTGATTCTGTGAATTTGGAGTTCAGAAGAGAGGTTGGAGCTACAGCGAAAAAGTTGTGATTTCATCAGTATTCAGATGAGAGTAAAACCATGAGCCTGATTGAGATCACCTAAGGGAAGGGAGTGAGGAGAAGGAAGAGCCCTGAGTTCCAGGACAGTCCAATATTAAGGGGTATAGGAGAAGAAGAGGGACCAGCAAAGAAGACAGAAAAGGAGAGGCCAGTGGGATAGGAAGGAAATCAAGGGAGTGTGGTGGCCTGAAAGCCAAGAGGAGAAGCATGTTTAGAAAGAGTGGGTGATCAGTAGTATCAAATTTTGATGATGAATCAAACATAATAATATACTGAATCTTAAACATGAATTTTTTTCACTTTTAATGTCTCTAAAATCAGAATGCATTTTACAGTTGATGGCATGTGACAGCTTAATTGGCATATAAAATAATGGCATCAGATCAGAAGTAACATGGTATTTGAAGACTGATAATTGAACATTGGATTTAGCCAAGTGTAGGCTATCAGTGAATTTGACCAAAGGGTTAAGATGTAGGGATGGAGTGGGTTTAGGAGCAAATGAAAGGAGAGAAACTGGACCTCTTCAGAGTGTTGTTGTGAATGGGAGGAAAGAATGGGGTAGTGGCTGGAGAAGGAAGTTGGGGTATAGAGAGTTTTGGGGTTATTGAAATGGAGGAGATGAAGCATGACTGTGTGCTGATAGGAATGTTTCTGTAGAGAGTGGCATATTTATGATATAGGAGAGAATGGCTGAGTAGGCCATTGGAGAAAGGAATGATGGCCTAAGTGGTAATGCCAGCCTTAGATAGCAGAAAGGAAGGTAGAGCTGTGGGGGCAGATGCTCAGGTGGGTGAAACAGATGGAGGAGTTTGCTCTACTCTGACTGCTTCAGTTTTCCTAGTGAAGTGGAGGAAGCAAGGCCATTGGCTGGGAGGAAACCAGGGAAGGAAAGGTTAGAATTCGGAGGAGAGAAGGGTGCGAAATCGTTGTCTAAGAAAGAAAGAGAGGGTGAATGGACTGGCAAAATATTGGAATATTACCAGGCAGCATTGAGGTTTGGTTGGGTACTTAAAATGGGATAATTTGTGTGATTATGTGATTTTTCTCCATCCCTTTTCCACCCCAGGGACGCAGACCCTAAGAGGGCTCAGAGTTGGATTTCAGAGTTGGAGCTGCGGTTTTGCTAAGGAAGTGTGTTTGGATAGGCAAGGACCCAGGGGGTTGAGGGTGTATATGAGAAGGGGTTCTAATGATTGACGGTGGACTCTAAGCAGGGTAGGGAGATTGCTTGTCTGCCCATCTTTTCTTCTTCCTGTCATAGTATCTCTGATTTACTCACACTAAAGCAGAGTAGCCGGTGTATGTGTCTAATGAGCTTCCAGTTTATCTGTTTTGATAAAGGATCCCATCCTTCACTCTGAGCACCAGGTTTACTCTGCCATGATGGCAGAACTGGCCTCATGAGGCACAGGTCAGAAATTGGTGGGGAACAGCAGAAGCATTGTTGAACTGTTGAGATGGTTCCAACGTGACATGTCTCTCTCAATAGACCTCCCATTTACAATACCCCGTGCCCAGCCCTATATTCCTTCATCCAACACCAAATGTGGACTGCAAAAGAATGAAGCTAATAATATCTGAAAAGTATTTTCTAACTTGCTCTTTTCCTTTTTTCCAATTTTTTTAGGCAATGGATGAATTAAGAAATAAAGGCTTGCCTGCAGTTCTGGTTACAATTGGCCAGCCGCATCTCTTAAATAAGTTTAATTTTGTTAAAGCATACTTTTTCCTAAGTGTGGCTGCGACAATAAATTGTGTCCCAGAAAATAAATTTAAGACAGTAATTACCGACAGGAGCAAACCAAACCTACCAAACTTGAAAGGTAGTTGTTTTATTTTTTGCTTATTTCCCTTTCTCCTCCCTTTCCCTAACTATTCTCCCAGCCCCCACTAATCTATATAAATGATATAGTATATATTCTTCCACATCTTTCTCTAAGCTCATATTATGACACACATATGTACTTATATCTAGGTGTATGCATATACATACCTGTTTATATATATCCATATTCATATACTTTATATATAATACACTATCATATATATATACACACACATACATGATAGGATTTATCATTTATTTACAAAATGGTATGTTCACATTTTTCTGCATTTGGTATTTCCCATGCAGAAAAACTTCATTGAAATCACTCCAAGTCTACTGCTTTGCTTTGGTCTGTTATATTGACTGTATAGTATTCTAGGCCATGATCATCCCCCATGTATGTTCCTTAGAAACAAAGTGCATGTGCACCAATAGAGGAGTGATTGAATAAGAAGGAATGTGCCCCTCCACTAGTGCACGTGCACTTCATTTCCAAGGAACATTGCCACTGTGCAACATACCCGGATGGCATAGTGTATCTTTCCATGGGGTATATAACCCATGGGTGGGATTTATGGGCCATAGAGAAATTTTCAATGGTATTAGATGTTGCCTTAAAAATAGGTGATTTTTACCATTCAGTTTGATATTAACTGTGGGTTTTTCATAGATATGCTTTATCAGGTTGAGCAATTTCTCTTCTATTCTTAATTTGTCAAGTGATTTTTATCATGAAATGCTGAATTCTATTAAATGCTCTCTCTGCATCTATTGGGATGATTATGTGGTTCTTGCTTTTTATTCTGTTGATGTGGTGTGTTACATTAATTGGTTTTTGGACGTTTAACCAAACCTTACATTCTTGGGATAAGTCCCACTTGATCATGGTTTATAATTTTTTTTTTTTTTTTTTTTTTTTTTGAGATGGAGTCTCACTCTGTTGCCCAGGCTGGAGCACAGTGGTGCAAGCTCAGCTCACTGCAACCTCTGCCTCCGGGTTCAAGTGATTCTCCTGCCTCAGCCTCCTAAGTAATTGGGACAATAGGTGCCTACCACCATGCCCAGCTAATTTTTTGTAGTTTTCGTAGAGATGGGGTTTCACCATGTTGGCCAGGCTGGTCTCAAACTCCTGATCTCAAGTGATCTGCCTGCCTCTGCCTCCCAATGTGCTGGGATTACAGGTGTGAGCCACTGCGTGTGGCCTATAGTTCTTTTTACTTGTTAGATTCTGTTTGCTAGCATTTTGTTAAACATTATTGCATTCATACTCATAAGACATATTGGTCTTTAGTTTTCTTGTAGTGTCTTTGTCTAGTTTTGATATCAGAGTAATTCTGGGGCCTCTATTTTAAAATGTAGGTTTTTCTTATGGTGAGACCAACAGATCAGATGACTGCCATTGAAAAAATAGTTACAGTTTCCAAGAGGAAGGGTGTGCCACACCACTGTGGGAGAAGGAAACATAGGAGAGCTGGGCTGCGTCTCAGGAGGCAGAGGGCAGTGGGAGGGAAACATGAGCAAGAGCCTTTATTGTGGTTGCTATGTAAATGAATGGGTAAGGCAGGATGAACAGGCTTAGTATTTGAATAATTTTAGTTTGAATAATTTCAGTGAGCCCTGACAGGATAGGTGCTGTCTCTAGATAACTGATAACTGGGCTTGGGGTGATTAGGGGAAGAGTGGCCTAGAGTAAGAGCCTAATAAAGGAGGTGGTGGGGGCATGGGCTCTTTAGTTTGCACATGAAAGGTGTGCTCACAGGTGAGTCTTTTACCATCTCTAGGAACTGGGAGGTCAGCAAAGCCCCAAATGTTGTCATTTCTGCATCAGACATACAGAATTTTTTTTTTTTTTGTAGACAGAGTTTTGCTCTTGTCACCCAGGCTGGAGTGCAATGGTACAATCTAGGCTCACTGCAACCTCCGCCTCCCGAGTTCAAGCAATTCTCCTGCCTCAGTCTCCTGAGTAGCTGGGTTTACAGGTGCCTGCCACCATGCCTGGATAGTTTTTTTGTATTTTTAGTAGAGATGGGTTTTTATCATGTTAGCCAGGCTGGTCTTGAGATGTACAGAAAATGTAAAGACATAATTAATGTAGCCTCATAGAATGAGGTTGGGAAGTATTCCCTCCTCTTTTATATTTTAGAAGAGTTTGTGAAGAATTGATATTAACTCTTTAAATGTTTGGTAGAATTCAACAGTGAAGACATCTGAGCTTGAACTTATATTTGTGGATAGCATTTTGATTAGTAATTCAATCTCTTTTTGTAGTTCTCTTAAAATTGTCTATTTCTTGACTCAGTTTTTTTTTTTTTTGTAATTTTATTTATTTTGTTTTGGGGGGG
>NW_016811519.1:2763728-2773638 GCF_001698545.2 Rhinopithecus bieti | reverse complement strand
CCCCCCCTCCCCCCTCCCCATGATAGGCCCCAGTGCGTGATGTTCCCCTTCCCGAGTCCAAGTGATCTCATTGTTCAGTTCCCACCTATGAGTGTTGACTCAGTTTTAATAGTTTGTGTCTTTCTAGGAATTCATCCATTTCATCTGTGTTATTTAATTTATTGGCATACAGTTTTTCATAGTCTTCCTTTATAATTCTTTTTTTGAAATTTGTAAGATTAGCAGTAATGTTTCCTCTTTCATTTCCAATTCTATTAATTTGAGTCTTTTCTCCTTTTGTCTTTCTCAGTCTAGCTATAGGTTTTTCGATTTTGTTGATTTCTTCTACTTTTTCTTCTGTTTTCTATTTTATTATTATATATTTCAGTCTTTATTATTTTCTTTGTTAACTACCCTTACGAGTTGGGAAAAAAACTTAGAGGGGCTCCTGTGTTATCAGTGTTACTTTGCTTAAGCTAGAGACTCTGTCCCACAAGGTGGTGGGGCTGGGTGGAACAAGGGAACCCCGTCTTCTTAGTTGTGCCGGTTTGAAGTGAAGTTTCCATCTCACTAAACAGGCGGGGGGAAGAGAAGTAGTCATCTTTCTCCAAATACCGCAGACTTGTAGTACTGTTCTCACCACATTTTAGTAAGTGTTTTTGAGTAGATGTTTAATCATTTGCTGTATGGCTTTAGAATCGTTTCCAGAGACTTCAAGCATTAAAAAACCAATAATTTTTACTAATTTAATGGGAAAAAAACCAATAATTTTTACTAATTTAATGGGAAAGCTCTTCACATTGGGATGCCAGAAGTTAATCTGAACAATGCGTTTTTGAGATTTATCTATATTTATGTTTGTAGCTGTGGTTCCTTTATTTTCATTTTGTTTCATGTACTGATGATTGATAGACATTTAGACTGTTTTCTATAAACATTCTTGTACATGTCTCTGAGTGCTTATGAGTAAGAGCTTCTGTATATCTAGGAATGAAATTGATGTGTCATATTTAACTTAAACTTTAAAGTTAATTAGTATCTCTACCCTCTTAATAGATCATTTTACTCTGATCACCCCTTCCTACTTTTATAATTTGATAGCTTTAGGTTTTAGAGTTTTTTTTGTTAATTTGATATTTAGACATTATATTATTTTTTTTTCCACTCAATAGTTGTTTAGCTTTACCTACTTATTTGCTGTTTTCTTTGCTCACCATTACTTATTGTGTTTCAGACTTTGGACATCTCTTTTCTCTGAGATGTTATATCGTTTGTAAGTTTAGATGAATAGCTAGTGTGTCATTATCATTTATTTAAAAAATCTATCCTTTCCTTACTGAAATAAGAAATTCATTATATAATAAATTCTCATATGTACTAGGTTATGATTCTGTTTTCATTTTACAGTTTTAAAAATTAATATGTAATAGTTGTACACATATGTGGGGTATTTTTTTTATATACACATAAAATGTGTAATGATCAAATCAGGGTAATTGGGATATCCCTTATCTCAAACACTTGTCATTTCTTTGTGTTGGGAACACTCTGAATCTTCTCTTCTGTTTTGGAATATACTATAAATTATTGTTAACAGTTGTCACCCTACTGTGCTATCAAACACCAGAATTTATTTCTTCTATCTAATTGCATGTTTGTACCCACGAATGAACTTCTTTTCATCCCTCCTTCCCATCTCCCCTTCCCAGCCTCTAGTAACCACCATTCTCTCTACCTCCATGAAAACAATTTTTTTCTTAACTCCCACATATGAGTGAGAACAGGCAATGTTTTTCTTTCTGTGCCTGGCTTGTTTCACTTAACATATAAAGAACTCACACAACCCAACAGCAAAATAAACACAAGTAATTAAAATAAAAAGTAGGCAAAAGACCTGGGTAGATATTTATCAAAAGAAGACATATTAGTGGCCAAAAAGCATATGAGAAAACACTTACCATCCCTAATAATCAGGAAAATACAAATCAAAGCCACGATGAGATGTAATCACACCCCAGTTAAAATGGCTTTTACCAAAAAGACAGAAAATAGCAAGTGCTAGTGAGGATGTGGAAAAAGGAAAATGCTCATATACTGTTGGTGGAAATGTAAATTAGTACAACTATTGAAAACAGTATGGTCATTCCTCAAAAAACTGAAAGTAGAACTACTGTATGATCCAGAAATCTTTTCTATATATCCAAAAGAAAAGAAAATCAGTTTATCAAAGGAATACCTGCATTACCATGTTTATTGCAGTACTATTAACAATAGCCAAGATATGGAATCAACCTAAGTGTCCAGCAATGGATGAATGGATAAAGAAAATATGGTATATATACACAATGGAATATTATTCAGCCATAAAAAAGAATGAACTCCAGTCATTTGTAGCAACACGGATAGAGCTGGAGGACATTATGTTAAGTGAAATAGGGTATGATTCTTGATTCTCTATTTCTACTACTGATTTTCCTGGCTTCTTGTGTTAATAAAATAGTTAATTTGATTTTATAACTGAAAACTATTTATTACCTCCTATGTTGTTTGAGAATTGAGAATGTAACAGTGGAAATACACACAAAATACTCTCTTAAAACTTGTTATGATAGAAAAACAGTAAATTAAATGAATAAAGGCATTGTGGGTTACATGGTAACAAGTGCTTTGGAAAGCAGGAAAGGGGGTTAGGGAGTACAGAAGTGGGGTGTAATTTAAAATAGGGTTGTCAGGAAGAGTCTTAATAAGCAGGTGATATTTGAGCACAGGTCTAAAAGAGGAGAGGGAATGAGATGTGAGTTTCTGAGGAATAGTATTCTAGATTAAGGGACCAAATACCGAGACTCTGAGATGGGCATGTGGCTGGCATGCTTGAGGAACAGCTGGAGCCCAGTATGGCTGGAGCAGAGTGAACAAAGTTGAAAGTTCTAGGAGATGCTGTCAGGGAGATAACAGAGTGATTATGAAAGGATTTGAAGGTCATTATAAAATATTTGGCTTTTATTCTGAGCAAGTTGGAATACCACTGGAAAAGTTTTAAGAGGAAGAACTAAAAGTTTCTAAAGCCTAACTCTGGTTTCTGTATTGAGACTAGGTTAGGCTATGGGGTTAGGGGAACCAACAGGGTGAATAATTTGAAGAGCATAATCATATTTCTTTTTAGAAGGCTATTGAATAATGCAATTAGAGCTTATGATGGCTTCAACAAGAGTAGTTGCAGTGGAGGTGGTGAGAAGTAGCCAGATTCTGGATATACCTTGAAGGTGGAGTCACAAAGATTTGAAAGGGAAGATCAGAAGTTCACTTTGGGGCAGGTTAAGTGTGGGATGCCTTTTAAGCACCTGAATGGAACTAAAGAGTAGATAGTTTGAGATGTGATTCTGGAGCTCAGGAGAGAAGTGCACACTGAAGAAATGTTTCTCAATCATTAGCCTATAGATGGTATTTAAAGGCCTAAGACCGCGCGTCATCTCCATGGAAATGAGTTTAGATGGAGAAGAGACAGGAGAAATGCTTGGTTTCGTCAACAAGAGATCAAATAAATGAGGGAGAACCCACAAAGGAGACTGAGAAAGGATGAGTGAACAAGGTGTTTTGAGGAGGAAGGAGTGATCAATTGAATTAAAAGGCCAAGGAAGATGGAGGTTGGACTTAACAAAAAGAATGTCATTGAAGAATCTAGAAGATGAACTTTGTTGAACTAACCCTTATTGGAGTGGAATCAAACAGAATGTGTGCAGGGGAATCAGAATGAATGGAGATAAATGGGGAGGCTGCTGAAAGGGACAAAAGAGGGTTTTTTGTTTTGTTTTAAACTGAAAAGTAGCAGTCTGTTTTGTTTTGATGGGAATCATCAAATAGAAAGAGGGAAAATAATGATGATGCAAGGTGTGGAGTGAGGAGATTTCTAACTTGATACCCTTAGTAGGCAAGATGGGAATGGAACTAGCACTCAAGTGGAGGGTTTGGCCATACATGGCAACATAAAATTCACCTATAATGACAAGTTGAAGGGCAGCGTGTATAGGTTCACATGCTAATGGATGGATAGATGTGTTGTACATATGTTTGCAAGTTATTTGGTAATTTCTTTGGTTTCTTCATTGGAATAGGAAACAAAGACGTCAACTGAGTGAGAACCAGGGAGGAAGTGTTGGAGATTTAAGGAGAGAAGAGAAGGGATGAAGTAGTTGTCTGAGAGCATAGGAGGGCAGATGGACTAGGGAAATGGAGCAGGGCTGCTGGGCAGCTTGCAGAGCCTTTTTGTATTTCTGTATGAATTTAAAGTGAGAAGAGTTAGCATGGTGTTTTTCCTAGCCACATTAAAATTCAGGGGTGCTGATGTCAACAGAGAATTGGATTTGCTGGGGCTTGGAGATTGACCAGGTGGGTGCCATAAAGGAGAGATGGGTAAGGAAATTTAAAAGGTGTTTGCAAGAGTGATTATGTTTGATGAACTAAGGAACTAAAGCTGGGTAAGGAGGGATGAGATGGCAGGGGGAAGAGAGGGAAAGGGAACAGTGAAACACTGGTAGTGTCAATGGATTGTGGGTTCTAGAAGGGGTGAGATATTGCTGGATTCATGATTCCTGAAAGAACAATCTGGAAAAATATTAGTACTTTTGTCTGTTAAGGTCATCACTATTCACCCTTCACTTTTTCCTATTTTCCTTATATATTCTTAGGAATATTCTACCTGCATACTTCAAGGTAATTCAATCTGATTCTAAACAAGAAAACTGCGATAACAAAAGACAAAAGGCACTTTTGGCTTTTTCATTGGAATTCATTAAGATGCTTATATTAATTTTAATGTAATTTATATATTTTTATTGTCTTCCTGTCCAAGAACATATTTTCTCATTTTTTCATATTTTGTGCCCTTTTAATTTTCCCTTCCTGGAGTTTACAATTAGGCCCATATTCTCTACTATCATTTGTATATAACATAGCAGCTAGTTCACTTACCAAGCTACTCCACTCAAATCAAAGACCTGGAAAAACTTTCAGTTTCCCCTTTTCTCCCATGCTTTTCCCTTCAGCAGGTGACATCACCTCACTTCACATCCAACTTAATTCTAGATTCTTATTAGTTTTCCTTTAGCATGTCCATTCTATTTCAATAACTTTATTTAGTACTACCTTTTTACATACATAATTACCTGTTTAGGATTAAATATGTAGATTTTCTATGCTTTCCTCAGTATTCCTAGTCTTCTGGCTTCCATAAAAGCAGATAAGAGATCTATTTCTTTTGTTTTAGAAAATTTGATTTTTTGATTGGAGATGTTTCTCTTAATTCTTTTAGATCAGGGATTTGATTGGAAGCACATCTGCCTGATACCTGCCTAAACATTGAAAGAATCTGCATTTTGACAAAGCATTTCATTTCAGAAAGCATTTTCTGGTACTCTGCTTGCACTTCCCTAAGTGTTCTTATTATTTTGGTTTCAATTTGTCATGCCTCCTAGCAGTTCTATTTCCCATTTGAGTTTCCTCTCCTTGCCTACTGAGCCCCTGTAAAAGTCAGGCTAAGCTGGTCTGTTGTAGCAAATTAGTCTTTAAATATCATAGCTTACCACAGCAAGGATTTAGTGTTTGCTCAGATTGACAAGGGGCTGTATTTTGCAAAGCCACTCAGGTACCCAAGTGCTACTATCTTGGAGGCGCACCATCTGAAACACTCTGCTCTGACCTTGCATAGAAAGGCATAGGGTGGCACATGAGGCCTTAAATGGAACTCTGAAATTTAGTCTGGAATTCTTATTTAATTGGATAAGACCATATTTAAGTGCAAAGAGGGGAGGAAGTATGGCTTGCCAAGTGCTCAGAAAGGAGAGGAGCATGCATTAAGTGAACGTGATTAGTCTGAACCACAGATCCTGGATATGGTGTTATTTTTACTGGTCATCCCACTGGAGTTCCTGTCATGTTGGCATCAGCTATGCAATGGAGAAGGTGAAGTCAGTGAGATGTACAGTGGCAGGCAGGTAACCAGCCTCTCCTAAGACATCAGGACTCCTATATCTCTTTGCCTATGGATGGCCTGTCTAGCTCTTCTTTTTATTCTACAGGGGAACACTCATGTGGGACCCGTGTTAATTTTATCACACACAGGTTCATCAAAATGTCTAGGTTAAACTCTTCCTAGGGTCTTTTGTATGGTAACATGCATTCCAGGCTTCTTTTGTACCATGTTCCAGCATTTGTTTTCTCTCCATCATTGTCTCTCTCATTCTTACTTTCTCCCTTAGGTGAGAAAGCCCAGTCCCAGATCCTCCTGCTGGGCCTTCCAAGAGCCCTAGCCCTCCCTCATCCTCAGCTAACCCCTAGATTCAGACCCTTATAATTTAGGAGACTAGCCAGGTAGGGAAGGTTGGTGTTGAAAGAGGAGAGGAAGTTAGGTGTATTAAGTTCCATGTTATTTTAGAATTCTTCTACGCACTTAACAAACTTAATTTTTTCAGGTGGATATATTTTTCTGTTATTTGTAGTAAAATGATTTGTGGTTCATCTTTCTCTCCCATAGTCTAGAAGCCCAGTTGAATGAAGCAGGCAAAGACTGTGATCTGAATTCTCTCACTTCTCCACAGTTCAGAATAAAAGCAGACTTTGGATCGTGGATGGAGATTTTGAAAGAGATATTCGAGTATTGTGGATTATGCTGTTCCGACTGGTCTCACGCTCAGCTCTTAGACTGAGGGGCATGTGCACAGCAGAAGAACTGGTGCTTCCACAGAGATCTTATTGAAATATTAGAGGAGAAACTATATCAGTAGCCGGTAGCTTGAATAACATCACTAAATACCTAAAGAATTCTTTCAGAATTGTCTGATTTGTTGTAAGAATCAGCTTCAGCCTTCTAATATATGACATTAGGGACTATTTGATGTAGGAATATGCTTCTATATTCCTGTGTTTCTATATTATCATTGTGTTTTTTAAAAAAATTATTAAACTTATGGATAGTTTTCCTGTGAATGATGAATTTTAAAAACTATTAATAGAATTAGTGTGGGTGCAGTGGCTCATGCCTATAATCCCAGCACTTTGGGAGGCCGAGATGGGCAGATCACTTGAGCTCGGGAGTTCAAGACTAGTCTGGCCAACATGGTGAAACCCCATCTCTACAAAAAATACAAAAATTAGCCAGGCATGGTGGTGGCCTATAGTCCCAGCTACTCGGGAGGCTGAGATGAGAAGATGGCTTGAGCCCAGGAGGCAAAGGTTGCTGTGAGCTGAGATTGTGACACTGTGCTCCAGCCTGGGTGACAGAGCCAGACCCTGTCTCAAAAAAATAAACCTAGAATTAATATTTACACTAACCATAGGTATTCTTGGTCCTTCCAAAATTTTGTGTCTTTATAGAGATATATTCAAAGGATGATGGAAGTTCATTTTATAATCTTACAAAACTTAAAGATGAGATCACTCTTAGCATGCTAAAGGTAAGTTTGAAATTGTTTTCAAACCATAATAAGTTAGTTACCAAAAATGCACTATTAGGCCCTGGATGGGCGTGCTATCAGAGTTATTCTTGCTCTTGTGAGAGCAATTACCTTTTCTTGCGTAAGAATGGGTTGGAGTCAGAGATGGAGTTTACTCCTCATGAGAAAAGTGGATGTCCAGCTTTGACTTCACAACCTGATTAAAGTGCTTCAGAAAATATGATTTGGCTGGGCATGGTGGCTCACACCTGTAATCTCAGCACTTTGGGAGGCCGAAGTGGGCAGATCACCTGAGGTCGTGAGTTCAAGACCAGCCTGACCAACATGTAGAAATCCGTCTCTACTAAAAATACAAAATTAGCCGGGTGTGGTGGTGCATGCCTGTAATCCCAGCTACTCAGGAGGCTGAGGCAGGAGAATCACTTGAACCTAGGAGGTAGAGGTTGCGGTGAGCCAAGATCGCGCCACTGCATTCCACTCTGGGCAACAAGAGCGAAACTCCATTTCAAAAAAAACATGATTCATTATTTGGTGGAATATGAGTATTCAATGCCCTGTTTATCATTTCCCAATAATAGTGATGACAATGGCAACAACAGCTTTTGCATGATTATTTAATTTTTATAACTTTATGATGTAGGTAGTAATCAGTTTTGAACTGTGGTGTGCTGAACCGTGAGAAAACTGAGACTTAGACGTCTAACAATTTGACTAACATCATACAACTAATAAAATATAGATCCAGGAGGACTGTATCTTTTTGATTCAAAATCCACATTCACATTCTTAAACATTATGCTAAATTGCCCTAATATTTATGTAATATTCACTGCTCTGCACAAGTACATTTTTAGTGGCCTGTCACTTGAAAGATTGGTTGGTCCCTTTATCTTCTGCCATGTCACATTGCTATTTACTATTGATTGTCTACTGTAAAAATCTCATTATCTTCACATTACCAACTAGGTGACCATACTGTAACTTGAAATACAGTTGATCCGCATTATTCACAGATTCTGTGTTTGCTAATTTACGGATCCACTGAAATTTATTTGTAGTCTGAAAATCAATACTCTTGGCACTTAGGTGACTATTCGTGAACACATACAGAGCATAGAAAAATTTGAGCTGCCCAATCACACATTCCCAGCTGAGTCGAACAAGGAGATGCTCTGACTTTTTGTTGCCACTCTCGTACTGTAAACAAGTGTCCTTTTCATGGTCTGTTTAGTACCATGCTTTTTGCATTTTTGTCAATATTTACAGTGACCCTCCAGCATAGTGCTGAAGTGCTGTGGAGCATTTCTAAGTTAAGAGGGCTGTGATGTCCCGGAGAAACTATGTGTGTTAGATAAGTTTCCTTCAGAAGTGAGTGCTATTGGCTGTGAGTTGAAGGTTAGCGAATTAACAGTGTATGTTAAATATACTGTTACATATCCTTAGCCATAAACACACATTAAACAAGGCTATGTATTGAGCAGTTAATGAAAATGTTGTGACCAGAGGCTCTCAGGTACTTTTCTCCATATCTCCCCTAGGAGCAATGGCTCAGTGTCCAGTAATAAGTGTTTGCGAGAACTTTATAGAACATAACTACTGTGAATAGTAAGCACCAGCTGTGCATAAAAGAAAAGGTCACTGTCATTCATGCTGACGCTTGCTTTCACTTTCCTTTTCATTTTCTGTTGCCTTTTTCCTTTTTGCTGAACTCTCTTCTCTGATGATTAGATACCGAGTTCCTTTTTGGTCTTCCATTCATTGTTACTTTTCAGTACATGAAAAATATTTGCTAAAGAAGAAAGAGACATTATTTGTATTATTTCTGAACTCACGTGATGTATGGTATCCTTTCCTTAGTCGATGTTACTGATGGAAGCTGAGGACAGGTTAAACTTCCTTCTGTCCGAGGTGGAACAGAAGACCCTGTCTCAGTGCTCCGCTGGCGAACTGGAGATTGTGGTGGAGGCCAGGCTTCAGCTGGCTGTGGTTGCTCTGCAGAGGCACCAGGCAGCATACAGGTACGTCTCTCCATGCACAGGGGAGGGATACCTTTGAAGAGAGTTTCCTCACCCTAGTTTGTTAAATAGACTTAAATTTTATGTAAGTTTTAGAAATTCCTGTATCCATAGTTTGCTTACTTTTTATTATTCAGGGAAGTTTTCATACGTGATTACACTTGAAATTATAGTTCTGGCTGGGTGCAGTGGCTCATGCCTGTAATCCTAGCACTTAGGGAGGTTGAGGTGGGGAGATCACTTGAGGCCAGGAGTTGGAGACCAGGCTGGCAAACATGGCGAAACCCCATCTCTACTAAAAATACGAAAATTAACCAGGCTTTGTGGCGGCGCCTGTAATCCCAGCTACTTGGGTTGGCTAAGGCAGGAGAATCACTTGAGCCCAGGAGGCAGAGATTGCAGTGAGCTGAGATCGCCCCATTGCCCTCCAGCCTGGGTGACAGAGCGAGAGTCTGTCTCCAAAAAAAA
>NW_016811519.1:2727385-2762719 GCF_001698545.2 Rhinopithecus bieti | reverse complement strand
AGACACTTCTCAAAAGAAGACATTTATGCAGCCAACAGACACATGAAAAAATGCTCATCACTCGCCATCAGAGAAATGCAAATCAAAACCACAATGAGATACCATCTCATTGTGAGATACCAGTTAGAATGGCGATCATTAAAAAGTCAGGAAACAACAGGTGCTGGAGAGGATGTGGAGAAATAGGAATGCTTTTACACTATTGGTGGGACTGTAAACTAGTTGAACCATTGTGGAAGACAGTGTGGCGATTCCTCAAGGATCTAGAACTAGAAATACCATTTGACCCAGCCATCCCATTACTGGGCATATACCCAAAGGATTATAAATCATGATGCTATAAAGACACGTGCACACATATGTTTATTGCGGCACTATTCACAATAGCAAAGACTTGGAACCAACCCAAATGTCCATCAATGATAGACTGGATTAAGAAAATGTGGCACATATACACCATGGAATACTATGCAGCCATAAAAAAGGATGAGTTCATGTCCTTTATAGGGACATGAATGAAACTAGAAACCATCATTCTGAGCAAACTATCATAAGGACAGAAAACCAAATGCGGCATGTTCTCACTCATAGGTGGGAATTGAACAATGAGAGCACATAGACACAGGGTGGGGAACATCACACACCGGGGTCTGCCAGGGAGTGGGGGAAGGGAGGAGGGATAGCATTAGGAGAAATACCTAATGTAAATGACGAGTTAATGGGTGCAGCACACCGACGTGGCACATATGTACTTATATAACAAACCTGCACATTGTGGACATGTACTCTAGAATTTAAAGTAAAACAAAACAAAAAAAGTATATAAAAAAAGAATGAACAAATTAACAATGCTTTGATTTTTTAAATACATTTAATTTACTTTTAAAAGACTAAACCTTTTACAAATAAAGCCTAAAATTTTTTTTCTAAAACATTGAATTAAAATATTAAAAACAAACCTATTTTGAAAAAGTAACAGTTTCTGCATCATATTGCACTGAACTATTTAAGAAACTTGTAGGTGGCTAAATATTTAAATGTGCTGCAGTTGTTAGTGTCAGCTCTTTCATTTAGTTTGTTCATCGACCTATTTATTTAGTCAACCAGTATCTGTTAACTCTGTCACTGCCAGAATCTGATCTAGGCAGTGAAGATATAAAGATGCATAGAATACAATTTCTGTATCCATATGCTCACAGATATATAAGCAGTCAGGTAGAGTAGTAAAATAATACTATAGTGCTTTTTTCATATTTAATAATATGGAAATCTACATTCAAGAGTTTCTCCATGCCATTTGTGATAAACACTTCTATCATGAGGTCCTCTGACACATTCAATAATGATTCATCTAATAATGCATACATTTCTTATTCATTAATTCATTAAAAAATAAGTTTGTGCACCTTCAATATGCTAGGC
Organism: Rhinopithecus bieti; assembly: GCF_001698545.2. Lineage (NCBI taxonomy): Eukaryota > Metazoa > Chordata > Mammalia > Primates > Cercopithecidae > Rhinopithecus > Rhinopithecus bieti. The sequence goes on along the minus strand of NW_016811519.1, from coordinate 2,761,297 downwards.
ACTGTTCCAAGCTCCTGGCAGGTATCAGTGGCCCAATACTCATATATACAATCTAGACAAAATATATGACAATACTTTCCAAAATCTTGCCCTGTATTCTAATAGATAATAAACATGCTGACAATAAACTATAAACGCAAGTGAATTACAGAGTGTGGACAAAAATGGTAAGTGCTATGGGGAATATAAGGAGTAGAGATTGGAGGGCGAGGAGTTATCATTTTAAAATTGTATGGTTGTAATAAAGAGTGTGACTCCATTTTGATGTTCGATGGCTGCCAGCTTTCAAGCCCGACCACTCCCGTTCTCTTTCTGCCCCCGACCTGAGCAAGCAGATAAGAAAGCCCATCTCTTCCCTCCTTTGGTGTTAGTGGAAAGCTCAAGCCATGTAAGTCCTGGCCCATGTGCAGGAACTCTTACCCCAGTGCCACCCACCAACCACCATAAAACTCCAAGCCAGTCTCTTTTCCTTGCTCTCTCCATACATTTTCCCACCTGTTTGGGAACCTGCTCTGATCTTCTTGGAAGGTCTCATTATGTGAGCAGTACCCTCTTTCATACCCTCTTGATGTGTGTGTATGTGGGATCAGTCGTGACATCTGAACCACATTTTGGGTGGTCAGGGCAGGCTTCATTGATGAAGTGACATCTGAACAAAGTACTTAAATGAGAAAATTATCCATGCAAATATATCTATAGAGAAAGTGTTACAGGCCATGGAAACATGCCTGATACATGTTTGAGGGATAGCTCAAGATCTCTTGTGGCTAGGGTGGAGTGAGTGAGGGGCAGAGTTGCAAGGGAGATCTGCAGAGAGAAAACTGGTGTACAAGAACATTACATAGGACCTTTTGGCCAGGGTAAAGACTGACCTTGAGTGAAGTGGGGAGTCATTGTAGAGTTTTGAGCAGAGGAGGGACATGATCTGATTTTCATTGTAAAGGGATGGCTCTTGCTGCTAGTATGAGAATTGATTATAAGAGGAAAAGGGTGTGAAAGCAAGGAGATGAATTAAGGAGGCTATTATAATAACGGAAATATGGTGGTGGTTCTTACCAGTGTGATAGCCATGGAGGTAATGAGAAGTACTTGGATTCTGAGTAAATTTTGAAGGTAGAGCCATTCGATTTTACAGATACTGAATATAAGTTGTGAGAAAAAGAGAGGAGTCAAAAAAGAAGTGGTCGTTAACTGAAATGGGAAGATTGTGGGGGTGCAGCTTATTTAGCGGAAACATCAGGGGTTAAAATTTGAATGCATGTAGTTTGAGATGTCCCTTAGATGTACAATTGAAGATGTCAAGTATTCTGAGAGTCTTTAGAATATACGCAGTGTTATTCAAATGTTCCCAGCACAAAGAGAAGATAAATGTGTAAGGTGATGGATATACCAATCAACGCTATTTAATTATTACACATTATGTAATGTATCAAAATATTTTATGTACCCTGGAAATATATATGTCTATTAAGCATCAATAAAAAATACAGTGATAAAAATGATACAAATTTAAAAGTACAGTATAACAACTAAAAAAAAAAAAAATAAAGACAGCATTTTAATACTGGATGAGTTCCATTAGAGAGTATAAATGGATGGAAGAGAGAAAAGGACCAAGGACCAAGCCCTGAGTTTCGTATTCCAACTTTATGAGACTGGGGAGAAAATGAGGAACCAGGAAAGGAGACTGAGAAGAAGTGACCAGTAAGATAGGAGAAAACCAAGAGATTATGGAATCCTGAAAGCCAAGTGAAGAAAGTGATCGAGGAGAATGGAGTGACCACATTCTCCAACTGTGCCACAAACTTCTGATAGATTGAGTAAGGTAAGGATAGAGGTTTGGACCCCTGGATTTAGCATGGAGGCCAATGGTGACCTTCACAGGAGTAACTTTAGAAGATGCTTGGGAAAGATTATGTTTAGAGTGATTTATGAGAGAGTGGGAAGAGATAAATCGGAGCCCACAAATAAAGATGATTCTTTAGAAGAGTTTTACTATGAAGGAGAGTAGAGAAAGATGGTGACTGCAATTGGTAGAAGTAGGGTGAAGACAAATTCTCTTGAGATGAGAGAGATGATAATGAAAAAGACCCAGTACAGATGTTCTGATATGATTGGCACACAGTAGACTAGGAGGCCAGTCCAGTCTTCTCTTTTTCTCTGATACAGAATAAAGTTATCCTCTACTTTGGGAATACAGAATAGTCTCTGGGGGCTAGCCAGGAGACTAGCTGCCTGCCAGGAACACAGTTGCAAAATGTCACCCAAGATAAATCAGTTCCCCAGGCTGATGCCATTAGAAATTGTGGGGTCGAAATTGGCAGCATCCATGAAATGCAGAAACCCTGAGAAGTTAGTTTAAAATGGTCCTGACATCATAGAGCTGGAGCAGAGGTAAACCCTGAACAGTCTCATAGAGGTTAACCCAGGAAATGCAAGACTTCTATGGAAAATAACTCCCATTAAAGATAGCACCGAGTCAAATATTATAAATCAGATGAAGAAACAGTCATAACAGAGAGTTAGCAGACACAATAAATGGCAGACTTCACAGCCCAAGAAATAAACTGTTCAAAGATAGGAAGGATAGAAGAGAATCTACAAAGCAACAATGAGACAACATAAAATGAATTTGGAAAACAGCCAAATAGAAATTCTGTAAATGAAAAAATATAGTCACTGAATGAGAAAAGAAATGATCAAGTTAGATGAAAAATATTTTTTTCTCTCCTTATTTTTTTCATTTGTAATGAAATTCCATACATTAAACCCCATTCAAACTGAAATTTGGAAGAGGAGTTACATTTAAGACTTTGACTGTCATTCTCTTTAAACAGGAGAATCCCACTTATGTGTTTCCCAAAGGGGAAATCAATTCAGCAGAAATCCTCGTTTGCTTTGATTGGAAACATATAATCATCTCATCAGTATAAGCCTACAAGCTTTGACTAAAGACTGTTCCATGACTAACCACATCTAAATCTAGATGACAGCAGAGGTGTTGGGAGATTTATAAGTTTTGTAGTTTTTAAACAGTGATGAAAATCTGTAAAGAATGTTTGGAACAGTGATTCTCAAAGTGTGCTCTGCAGATCTCTGGGGGTGTCTCCCAGACCCCGTGGGCATGGGGGTGTACATGAGGTCAGAACCGTATGAATAAAACTAAGACAGCGTTTGCCTTATTCACTGTGTATTTCACGTTGATGCTACAGAAGCAACAATGATAAGACTTCTGGCGCCTCACCATGAATCAAAGCAGCAGCCCCAAACTGTACTAGTAGTCATTGCTGTCTTCACTCCTGCACACTTGTAATTAAAAAAAAATGCCAGTTTCACTTAAGAATGCCCCTGGTGAGGCAGTAAAATCTTGAGCTTATAAGTCTCTCTCCTTGGATATATATTTTTAACATCTTATGGGAATATTATAGGGGAAATATGCCTAGGTATGTCTGCTGCTTATGAAAGCTGATGGTTGACTTGAAGAAGAATGTGTGTGATTGAATTGAGAGTTGGACAGGCTGCTTTCTACATGGAATACCATTTTCATTGGAAAAACAACAGACAAACTGTGGTTATTCAGACTTGAGTATTTGGCAAACATTTTATTGAAAATGAGCAAAGTGAGTATGCCACTTCTAGGGAAAGAACTGATAGTATTTGTTGCCAATGATAGAATTTAAACTTTCACAGGAAAACTAGAAGTTTGGGAGACTTGTATGAGCCACCACAAGCTTGACAATTTTCTAATGTTTAGATTTTTTTCTGTCAGATTGGTAAAATACTAAAACATGACTTTTAAAATATTGTATAATAAAATACTTCAACATTTGGTGAATCTATATAACTCAGGGAGACAATATTTCCTAAATGACTGATGCATAATGTTACAAAATCCCAGTGAACAAGATAGAGCAGTAGATTTTAATGGAACAAAGTAGGAAAAGTTCATCAATATGTGGTATTAGATTCTACAGTGCAACAAACTTAAAAAAAAACTATCACTTGTCGCATGATAATTGTCACTTTGATACTACGTTGGTGTAGTATCAAAGAAGAATATTAAAACAGTTATTTGAAGCAGCTGTTAATGTACTTCTCCCATTTCCAATGACTGTGTGACTCCTAATCTTCATACACTTCAACCAAAACAATATTTTACAAAAGACTGAGTGTAGAAAAAGATATGAACAATCTTCTGTTAAGTAGGGGTGAGTGTGTGTGTGTGTGTGTGTGTGTGTGTGTGTGTGTTCAGAGTCTTGCTGTGTCACCCAGACTGGAGTGCAGTAGCAGGATCTCAGCTGATCGCACGCAACCTCTGCCTCCCGGGTTCAAGCGATTCTCATGTCTCAGCTTCCTCAGTAGCTGGGACTACAGGTGCACACCATAACGCATGGCTAATTTTTGTATTTTTAGTAGAGGTGGGGTTTCACCATGTTGGCCAGGCTGGTCTCAAACTTCTGAGCTCAAGTGATCCACCTGCCTTGGCCTCCCAAAGTGCTGGGATTACAAGCATAAGCCACCATGTCTGGCCACTTGGTAGTTTGTTTTTTATTAAACCAGACAGTAGAGAGATCCATGGCATTCTTCTCATGAACTTTTTTGAAAATATAATTGTTTGCATAAAATATTTTATTTATGTTAACATGTAATAGGTTTACTATTTTTATTTGAAGAGGATTTAATGTTAAGGAAACTAAGACATTTTTAGCTGAATTTCTAATGTTGGCAAATGTTGATGGAGCTCTTTTGGGTTCTCAATAATTTTTAGAGGTGTAAAGAGGTGCTGAGAATAAAAAGCTTGAGAACCACTGGCTTAGAATATTGTCACATGTATAGCTATCTTTAAGGACATATGATAGTTGATAGTAGAATAGGCTTAGCGTAATAACATACCATTTTCCCCATTGGAGTTTGAAGGGAGAATAAATTTTTACTATATAATTCTCTATAGAACATTTTTTTTTTCTAAACTATGTGTCAGAGAGCAACAGCAGCCCTAGAAAATATTTATCATTTACCTTCATTCTTTCCTCAGCTCTCTGTGTATCCTATACCCTTTTGATATGAAGGATATGAGTGGTTTTATTCTTTTAGGGAGGAAGAATGAAATGAGAAACTAAAATTACAAAATGGCCGTAGAAAGGACTGTCATAATGGAACTTTAATTTGAAAACCAGATAGACATATGCAAATAGTGTTCAAGTATATCAGAATAGCTCCTATTTTAAATACATGAACCTGGCCCTTGGGACAAACCTGCAAAAAACTTTGATGTTATTGCCTTTTTGGAGCAGAGTTGTCATTTAGGGGAAGCCTACTGTCAAGATGAATGAGTTTTTCTCATGTGAACTTTACCCCCTGTGAGCTTCTGTTTGGGCACTGCTGAGAGTGTTGGACAGTCTCTTTTCCAAATGATGGTTAGCTTGACATTTCATGATACTTCTAATAAAACTATGTGTCAAAGAAATTGAAAGGCACATTCCCTAGGGTGACAGGTAGAGTGAGCCGCATAGATTTTATGAGAACAAACTGACCATTTTTGTCATGAATGTTAATAAGAAATAAATGGGATCAAAGTTATTCAAATTGTATTTCTACTTCTTCTAGGGCTGCCTCTTTCTTTCAAAATCCTGTGGGGTTTGTTTTAATAAGTGTTCCTTCCTATTCTCCTTTATATTTAATCTATTGTTTAAATGGAAAAATATTTGGGCCTTTTAATTTTGTGTCAGAATGAAATTTTCTGTTGGGATTTTAGACTGTTGGCAGTAGGTAATCCTTGCATACTTTCTATCTGTCTAGTGTAGTGGAGAAACAAGAAATTATCCATTCTGCAACTGAGCAGTACCAAGTGGATTAGGACATACTGTTTGTCTTATATTTTATTCATTAAATTTTTGGGTTAGCAACATGCCATACCTCACAGCTTGTTTCTCTTAAAATCAGAATTTGGGTTTCAAAATGAGAAGAATGGAATGGGTACCATTTTCTTTTTCCAGGGTTTTCTATCAGCCATGCTGAGTTAGCCTTGGAAGCTACTGAGTAAATGAGGTGCCTCCGAAATGTGTGTAGCCTTGAGGGAGGAAGAGTGTGGGGAGGGCACGTTTCCTGTGCACACACTGTCTCCATGCTATGTGTGTTGTTGTTGTTGTTATTTTCTTGGTTAGTTTTATTTTAAATAAAAAACAAGTTAATTATGATATCTTAGAAAATGTTCTACAAATATCTAAACCGTTTTAATGGCTCAGCAAAATCTTGAGAGTTTAAAATTCAGTAACTGCTAAGAGATTGGGATGTTAACAAATTAGAAAAAAAAAATCAATTTAGTCTCTCCCCACCTCTCCTGAGCAATTCAATACACTAATAATGATAATGGCTAGCGTGCATTATGTGCCTCTGTTTGCCAAGCACTCCTATTTGCTAAGCACACTCCATGCTTACTAGAATGTCAGCTCCATGAAGACAGGGATTCTTGTTTGTCTTCTTTACTACTGTATTCATAGCCCCTAGATTTCTTCCTGGCCCATAGCAGATACTCAATATGTACTTTTAGATTATTATAAGCATTAAATAAGATCTTTATTTTATGAAAGATCTTATTTAATCCTTATAATAATCTCATGTCATGAAGTTTGCACTGTTATTATCATCATTACCGCTTTATAGATGATGAGATTGTTAATTGGGGTTCCCAAGATCACACAGTTAATGTATGGCAAAAGTGGGATTTGACCACTCTCTCTCCAGTGTATGAATTTTTAAAAATTAGGTTATTTCACATGAACTAAAAAGTTTTTTTTAAGTAGAAAAAAATACAATTAAATAAGAGAATCTCTAGAAAGATACATCTCTAAAATTACAACTGACTAGAAAGAAAAATGTCAACTGATTTAATCTGTGAAATATTTTAATTTTATAAGTATAATAACAACAAAACAATTACACCAACAATACATGGAAAACAAGACTTTACTTCCAGTAAATATGACAACTAGTTCCTTTCATTTTTACATAAAATTGCTGATAAAATTGATAAAAAGACACTGTTGATAAATGGTCAAATACCATAAACTTTTCATCAAAATGAAGAAATTATAACTAGTATGTATACACCTGGAAAAATATCTATCCACTTACAAAGTGAAGTTAAAGCAATGAATGAGGTCCAGATTTCTACCTGAAAAATAGCATTGGGGTAGTATTCCCTGATAGGTTCTCTACCAACTTCCCATTGAAAGACATGTTGCCCCATGGAGATAGAAAAATACAAAAGCTTTAATAGAATTGAAAACTAAGCATAGTAATTCAACTTTTGTAAGAAATGGGAAAACTTTTTTTCAAATGGTACCCATAGATGAAGAGGGAGTCAGAACCACAAGGGATCATCTACATCCACTTTATTCCCTGAAAGGAGCAGCATCGTGGGCCAGGAAGGAAGAGTGGTCCCTCTGCCTTCTAAGCGCATAACTCAGAAGGGATTCACCATCCAAAAACCTGGGCAGGTGCCCTAACACTGTGTGGGGGCTTAAGGAACTACTCCAGCCAACAGAAGAGATCCGTCTCATAGTTAAGACTGAGGAATGAGGCAGTGATTCTGTAAAAATGACTAGTGGTGGGTACTGGAGCTAGTTTGGGCTCAGTGTAAATAATGATAAGTTTGCAAAACTGAAAGCAGATGTCAAAACTAATTCTTGAAAAAGGTGATAAAGTATAAAGATAACTAACAATGACCTGGGGATAATATATCAGATTATAGTAACCAAGTGGATGTGGGAGAGATAGGGTAATTAAAAATTCTGAAATTCTTCATCCTATGTGTAGGGAATCAAAATATGTTGGTTCATTTTATGCACTGAGAAATAGAGAAGCAGAGTAGAGAAATTATGTTTTTAAGATGGATTAATGGAGAAGTGTGTTTTGGAAGATATTAAACATAACTGCTATTAGAATCTAAACCAGAATATATATATTTCAAATCAGTGTGGAAAATAAAAGGGAAATAGTCTCATGGCAGAAGACACAAAAGAAAGGAAAAAGGAGGAATACACTCAGAAAGCATAAAATAATAGAAGAAAACAAGGCATGTTAATTATGCCCATAAATGTAAAATTGTTGAAACACACTTGATTTGTGAGGATGTTTTGTTTGCAAGTGACAGAATCCCAACTTCTGCCAAATCAGCCAAAAGGGGAAACTTTCTGATTCATGTGACTACAAAGCTGGTGAAGACAGATGTAAGGATGGGCCTGAGGGTTTACTGAGAGCAAAGGCTTGAGTGCTCCTGGAATCACCTAATTCCATCTTCTTTCTTTCAGCCTTATGTGTTAGCTTTATTTGATCAGATTGGCTTCCTCTACAGTACTGGATACATGTCTGCCACTAGATCAAGACTTCGAATGCTCCCAAATTTACCACAGAGAGAGCACAAGACTGTCTCTTGCTTCAGGTTCAGATACCAGGGAAGCTGATTGGCCCAGCTTGGCTCATGTGCTCATCCCTGGTCCCAAGCACCATGGCCAAGGAGGCAGGGTCATGAAAGAATATGGAAGCCCTCACTAAGAACTAAGAAGAGGGGGTAGGCAAAAGAAGGAGAATAATGTCCCAGAAGGATGGGATGTTTGATGCTTTTCTTAGAAGAAGAATGCTACTCAAAGTAGTAAATATAAAATTGAACTATAAATCACTGTCAAAAATGGTCCAGACATCTTTAATACTAAAAGGATTTTTAGTTATCAAAGATACTAAGAAAAGGTAAAGAAGCAAAGATGGCAATATCAGTATTATGCTAAGTAGGATGCAAGGCAAAAAGCATTGAACTGCACCAAGAGTACCATTGATATTGATGAAAGGTACAGTCAACAGTGACTATATAACAGCCATAAATATGGCACTAACTCTATATGGATAGCAAAAATTCAACAAAACCAAACTTGTTAGAAACTGTGAAAAGACAGAGATGGTGTCATGGAATAACGAATAAGGGTGCAGGGTCAGGGGCTGATTGCCTGAGTTTTGAACCTGGCCCCTCTTTCTAACTGTGTGACTTGGATCAAATTATTTAACATTTCTGTGTCTTCATTTTCTAATCTGGAAAATACGGATGATAATAGTACATGTTGAGGATCCCTTATCCGAAATGCCTGAGGGAAGAAGTGTTTCAGATTTCAGATTTTTTGGGGGGATTTTGGAATATTTGTATTATTCTAGTTGAGCATCCCAAATCTGAAAATTTGACATCTGAAATGTCTTGACTAGCATTTATTTTGAGTGTCATGTCAGCACTCAAAAAGCTTTAGATCTTGAAGAATTTTTGATTTTTGGATATGGGATACTCAACTTGTATTTATATTCCTTGTAGACTTGTGGTGGGGAGTGTATGAATTTATTCACAGAAAGTGCTTAACAGAGTACCTGTCAGGTGGGAAACACTTTGTAAATACCAGTTATGATTTTTTTTTTAAGCATTTTGGAGAAAAAAGACCATTTCTGTGGCCAATGTTAGCACAATATTTTCAGTTTTTAATATAACATATTGACCAAAAATATAGGCTTTAGAAATGTAATTTAAACACTGAGCATATGTACCCATTCTGAGAGCCTTCTTACAGGATCCATGAACACTGATGAAGGTGAACATATACTGCACCAGAATCTCAGTGACTGATCCAAAGGAGGATGGAGCACGGACTGCAGCCTGGGGATTGGGAGGGCCCTGGAATGTGTAAATCTGATTTACAGCTTGAAGAAATCACTGTGGGTGCTGTATGGAGACCAGGACTGCAAGGGCAAGAGTCATAGCAGGAAACTGGTTAGGAAGCTACTGTGGTCATCCAGCCTGGAGATGATGGCGGCTTGGATGAAGGCGTTAGCAGTGGAGGAGATGAGGGAGCCCTATTTGGAAGGCGAAGTCTGTTGAGGCATTGAATGTAAAGTGCGACTCACAGAGAGGAAGTCATGGCAACTCCTGGGTTCTGCCTGTGGGATGGAGGACAGGGATGAGGAGTGGGTTTGGGTGGAGGAGATAGAAGCGAGAGGGGTCTGCTTTTAACTTGCTGTTACTGGTCTCATAGGACTGTTGTAGCAAAGTGCCAAAAACTGGGTGGCTGAAAGCTAGGAATTTCATTGTCTGACAGTCCTCGAGGCAAGACTTCTGAAATCAAGGTGTCAATGGGGCCACACTTGTTCTGGTGGCTCTAGGGGAGAATCCTTACTTGCCTCTTCTGGCTTCTGGCATTTGCCGGCAGTCCTTGGCGTTCCTCGGCTTGTAGGTGCATCAGTCCTGTTGCATGGCCGTCTTCTCCCTGTATATCTTCACATCACCTTCCCTCTGTGCATGTCTCTCTATGTCCAAATAACCCCCCCCACCTTTTTTTTTTTTTGAGACGGGGTCTCACTCTGTCGTCGGGCTGGAGTGCAATGGCGCGATCTCGGCTCACTAGAACGTCCGCCTCCTGTATTCAAGCGATTCTCCTGCCTCAGCCACCCGAGTAGCTGGGACTACAGGTGCCGCCACCATGCCCAGCTAATTTTTTGTATTTTTAGTAGAGATGAGGTTTCACCATGTTAGCCAGGATGGCTTCGATCTCCTGACCTCATGATCTGCCCGCCTTGGCCTCCCAAAGTGCTGGGATTACAGGTGTGAGCCACCGTGCCCGGCCCAAACCTCCCTTTTTATAGAAACACCAGTCATATTGGATTAGGACCCAGCCTAATGTTCTCATTTTAACTTGATTGCTTCTGTAACGAACTTACTTCCGAGTAAGGTCACATTTTGAGGTACGGGGGCTTGGGACCTCAACATACCTTTTGGGGAGACAAAATTCAACTCATAACACCTGTTAAATGTGACTGTCGTTTAACTTTTCAAGTGGAGCTGTTAAATGGGGAAATTGGATGGATATATTGTCATATTGTCCATAGGCCTTCATCCAGTTTTTTTTTTTTTTTTTTGATGTGTGTATGATGAGCATCTTCAGACATACAGAATGTTCTGTATTTTGAATTTTGTTTTGGAATACATTTTCAAAAGAAGATGGCTCTTAATATATACCATTAAAATATTTTGAAGAAGTGTGATGCCAATGTTAAATTTACTATTCTACAGGGGAGGAGGATATAATGGCTTAAAATGCAGACAAATTTATGCATGGAGCAACAGGAAGTAAAAAATTATTAACTCCTGGTCTCCGTTTTTTTGATAGAGTACATTTCCTTTCTGGCACTGCTAGACACAGATTAAGCAATAATTAAGCTTGAGTTTCTAAGTGTAGTAGCATTAAGTAACACAGTTCTATAACCTCAGAAAGCTGGAGAATCACGTTCTGATGTACATAAAATACAAAATATTAAAATGTGATTGCCAATACATTTTGTTTTAGATCTTGGAAATGTCACTCCTTTATTCTTCTATTCACTCATTTAAAAATATTTTTTAGTTTCTATTATGTCTCAGTCACTATGCTAGATGCTGGATTTCAATAGGGAATAAGACAAATTTAGCTGTGAAGCAATACTCAGACAATGAAATATGACAAGTACTAGTGTGTGGTTAAGACCAGGGTGCTATTAGGGCCTGCAGAAATGGCACCTGAGAGTTTTGGGGGTTATTGGGGGGGCGTGTGAGAATGTTTTTTGGAGAAAGAGATTTAGGAAATAACATACAGATGTCACAAATATAATACTGATAACATTTAAAATATATTCTATATTTTAGTGCTGCAATAGTATTTTCTACACTTACACTTCTCCAGGATTCAAAACTTTTTAAAAAGAAGGTAGTACAGGATGACACAGAGAATCCTGTCTCTCCAGGAACTTCTGTAAGTATGACTTAATGTCTGTCCTTACAATACTTATCATATAAGAACTATTGGCATGCTAGGAAATTGTCTAATTATTTAGATGAAGCAAAGGAGTAAAGTAGAAAAAACATTGAATTTGGCGTAAAAAGATTTAGGTCCTATTAATGCTATTTATTTATTGGCATACTTTGGACAAATCTCTTAATTTAAAAAAACTTATAATCTCATTTGTGAACTGATGGAATTGGGATATAATAATTACTAAAGTCCCATCCAAAGTCCCAGATGTACCATTATATTAATCTAGCTTTGATCTACCTAGCAAATAAAGTTGTTTCCCAAGACTTGCTCCTCATTCCGCTTTTGAATCTATTGCCTTAGCGTTGCCAGTCAGATACCTGTGCTGTTTCCTGCTTTGGATTCCTCATAGTTAGAGTCTTCCATTTAAGCTCTCAAATCTGACAACTGATGTCACATATTCTCTGATTAGGCTTTGTTAAGACCAAGTAATTTAACAATACAGGATTGTTTAGGACTGAAATATAGAGATTCATCACATAGAACCCTTGCTCATTATTTCAAGCATTACTAATAAAATCGCTAATATCTAGCATCATTACAAATTAGCAAAACTAATTGTCCTCAGTAGAGACTCATTTCTTGCTATATTGAAAGCAATAAAAATGCTAAAAGCAATCTAACTCTAAAAATTGACTTAGAATAATGATTGTCAATTGGGGGTGATTTTGCCTCCTGGGGGAAATTTGGCAATGTCTGGAGATATTTTAGGTTGTCACAACTGGGTGGAGAGGGGTGCTACTGGCATCTATTAGGTAGAGGCCAGGGAAGTTGCTAAACTTCCTATAATCTGCAGTACAGCCCTCCACAGCAGTTATCTGGCCCAAAATAGGTCAGTAGTGCTGAGGTTGAGAAACCCTGATTAAGATTAATGTGACCTGTCTTTTCATTAGTGACAGGAAATCTGAGCATTGAGTGATTTAAGTTATACTGATGGGCATTTTTTTCTGTATTGCTAATCTACATACTAGACTCTTTGAGTACTTCTTGTGCCCATTCGAATCACTATCCTCCCTGTGGGCCTCTGTCAACTGCTTACTCTGTTTTTTTTTTGAGACGGAGTCTTGCTTTGTCGCCCAGGCTGGAATACAGTGGCATAATGTCAGCTTACTGCAACCTCTGCCTCCTGGGTTCAAGCAATTCTCCTGTCTCAGCCTCCAGAGTAGCTGGGACTACAGAAGCCTGCCACCATGCCTGTCTAATGTTTGTGTTTTTAGAGAGTTTCACCATATTGGTCAGGCTGGTCTCGAACTCCTGACCTTAGGTTATCCACCTGCCTTGGCCTCCCAAAGTGCTGAGATTACAGGTGTGAGCCATGGTGCCAGGCCTGTTGACTACTTACCCTTGTTTCCAGGGAACAGCTTGCCCTACTTTTCCTGTACTACCCATCTGCATTTGAGCCCCTTTAGGCCCTATTAGCTACTCCTGGCTAGCACGTGTTGCTGATTGGTTGTACACAAGGAGCTGTCAGAAATGCATAGCAGGAAATACTTAGAACAAATGGCAGTTGTTCTAAACGATTTTAAAGTTTCCAGTGTCTACGATGGACTCTACTCCCCCAGAAATAGCTTTCTTTGCACATCTCTCCTAGCTCTCAGCTCTGGACATTTGTCACCTCTTTGTAAAGTGTAATATTGAGGGTGGCAAATTAATTACAATACCTGTTTGGAATATGAGCAGCATACAGTAACATGACACAGTGGATTAAGACTATGGACTCTAAAGGCAGGAAGACACAGGTTGGAATCCCACCTCCATCAAAATACGACAGTATTTAGGCAAGATAGTTAACCTTCCTAGGTCTCAGTTCTCCCAACTGTAAAATGGAAATGATTATAATACCTCTTTGGCTGTTAGGAGGGTTAAATGAGATAATATATACAAAGCATGTAGCACAGTACCTGACACATAATAACTAAATGAATATTAGTGAATATTATTTATTTTTTAGCCCTTAAAATGACATTTACAAAAACTTTTCATGACATAGAAACTGCTGATAATATAATTTGCAGTGAGAAATTCACACTGCAAAACTATTTTTCAACAATGGGTACAGAGAGAAAAGGAAAGTTGAAAACAGTATGCTAAAATGTTAATAGAGGATTGTTGGATTGTGGATGATTTTGTTTTGAATATTTTTTATATTTTATAGAATGTGCAAGAATCATTTCTAAATTAAAAATTTTGATACTGTGGAATGATACCAGATGCCTTTTAAACTTACATTTAGTCTTAGTTTAGAACCTTGACATTATTAAATGGAAAGATAACTATCATTTTAATATTGTTTAGGCCACTGAAAATAAAGATGACAATGAGTTTTTAGATCCTATTTCCCTAAATGCCCGAGAGTATTTCAATATTCATCTGTGGTTGAGGTGCCGCTTAGCATTGGTGACTGCGTTTGTTGCACAGATTCATGGCATTGGAATTGTGAAAGGTATAAACATTTGCTTATTGAATGTTTTCATAAAAATTAATTTTACATAGGTGAAGAGGGGTTTATTGGGATGTATTTTATTATGTTAACTTTTATAACTTTCTAGCTTGATCTGCTTATAGAATTAAAAATTCAGGTTATTAATATATAAGAATATTTTTAACAGCCCTTTGTATCATTGAAAGTGGCATATATCTTACTAATGTATGCAAAACAGGTAAAGCAATTTCAAAATACGAATGCCCAGGTCTTCTTGTCATCTGGGAAGGCAACTAGTGTAGAAGCGAAGAGCACAGATTACTGGAGCCAACCCACTTGGGTTCAAATATTGGATCCACCACTTCCTTGCCAAGCCTTTCTTAGCCAAGTCTCTTAAATCCTCCTTACTCAGTTTCCTACCCTGTAAAATGGAGATGATTGTACGTACTTTCTAGGATTATTGTTAGAATTAAATGGGTTAAATTTATACTGTCTTAGATCACAGCTTGGCACATGTAAATGTTAGTTCTTGGAGTGATTAATCATTATTTATTTGTATACCTATCTATTCACTCATTTCTATCCATCTTCCAAATTAAATTATCTCATGCGATATCATCATTTTTGGAGCACTAGAAACTCCTAAAGTACTTTCCCACAAAGTACAACACATTTATTTTCTATGTTTCATGTAGAGTCTGTTTTCCATCTTAATATACTGTCCTGTTCTTTGATATTATACAATATTTCAGTGATGAAAATTGGGGCTATTACACATGTATAACTTCTTACTCTTTCAATGCATTTTAAATAACTGCATTTGTTTATTTTAGAGGATGATATGACAGATTGCCGGAGCCTCATCAATGAAGTGTGTATGGAGGCAAAAAGTGCAGGCGACACGGAACTGCAGGCTGAATTCTTGACTCAAGCTGTAATTCTTGGCCTACAAGAAAAGCATTTAAAGGCAGAAATCATAACAAACCTTCAGGTAGAAAGGAAGCTTTGTTCATATTTATAGTCAGGGAGGGATTCCTGTTAGAACAAAAGGAGAGAATTTCAAATTCCATTAGGTACTGAATGCATAACAATTAACATGACCAGCTCTTGTTTCAGTGAATTGGAAACAGTACTATCACAATGAATAATTTTATTTTAATAGGATATAATACATTTGCTGGAAGGAAATGAATTTATTTCTCCTCAATCACGGCTAACCCTGGCAAGAAGCCTAGTTTTGCTGGATGACTTAACCAAAGCTGAGAAATTCAAGGAATCTCCCTTTTCAAAAACAGGAAAATTAAATTTGTTGACTCGGGCTCATCGCATTCTAACTGAACAGGTGAGAATCCTTTTGTGTCCACAAGACGTGGAAACTTACTTTTCTCTCTTTCTTCCTATTCCAAACCACATCAACTAATTGCTCATTACAATTTTTTTTAATAGATGCTAACTTTTGGAGAAACAATTGAATTTTGTTCATCAAACACTAAATATGCAAATCCATTACAGCCTTTGAAAAATATCTATCTTCCCCATGTCATGTTATTGGCCAAAGTAAAAATGAGAATTGGTAAGAACATTTAAGCTTATATTGCACTAGAATAACTGATAAAAAATTTTAAGTTATTTTTAGACAGGCTATCATATGAGTGCATTTAAAAGAGGCAATATTTATGAATGCTCAGGCTCCATTTATTTAACCAATAGTTTTTGATCACTTATCATATGCCAGACTGTGTGATGTATAGATGGTCTTTATATTTGAATAAAGTATGTGGTTGATTACCTTAATATAACATGTGTAACTACTTGGTCTACACACTTTATCCAGGTCATCAGTCTTTTGGATTAAAATTATGCCCACAGAATTTACTTCAAAATTGCTGTGCAATTCAGTAACTTTACTGAAAAAAATCCTACAAACACAAAATACATTTCTTAAATAAAACTTTTTTTGTTCACTAATCTGTTATCTAGCATATTTAAATTATAACTAACTGTTAAAGAAGATTTTGGAAAGGAATGTGTTAAATGCATTATGTATTTTATAACTGATGCCATGAAGTACTTATATCTTTAAAAATGCTAATTTAATGCCTGTGAACAAAAAAAATAGTTTATTTTTATTATTTATTTTCTTTCTTCAACTTTTATTTTAAATTCAGGGGCACATGTGCAGGATGTGCGAGTTTGTTATTTAGGTAAATGTGTGCCATGATGGTTTCCTGTGCAGATCATCCTATCACCTAGGTATTAAGCCCAGCATCCATTGGCCATTCTTCCTGATGCTCTCCCTCCCTCTACCTCCCAGTAGGTCCCAGTGTGTGTCATCCCCCCCGATGTGCCCATGTGTTCTCATCATTCAGCTCCCACTTATAAGTGAGAACATGCAGTGTTTGGTTTTCTGTTCCTGTGTTAGTTTGCTGAGGATAATGGCTTCCAGCTCCATCCATAAGACATGATCTCGTTTCTTTTTATGGCTGCATAATATTCCATGGTGTATATGTACCACATTTTCTTTATCCAGTCTATCATTAACAGGCATTTAGGTTGATTCCATATCTTCTCTATTGTGAATAGTGCTGCCATGAACATATGCTTGCGTGTATCTTTAAAACAGAATGATTTATATTCCTTTGGATATTACCCAGTAATGAGATTGCTGGGTCAAATGGTATTTCTGCCCCTAGTCTTTGGGGAATCACCACACTGTCTCCACAGTGGTTGAACTAATTCACACTCCCACCAACAGGGTAAAAGCGTTCCTTTTTCTCTGCAACCTTGCCAGCATCTGTTGTTTTTTGACATTTTAATAATAGTCATTCTGACTGGTGTGAGATAGTATCTCATTGTGGTTTTGATTTGGATTTCTCCAATGATCAGTGATGTTGAGCTTTTTTTCATGTTTGCTTGCTGCATGCATGTCTTTTGAGAAATGTCTATTTATGTCCTTTGCCCATTTTTAAATTTTTTTTTCTTGCAAATTTGTTTGTGTTCTTTGTAGACTCGGATATTAGACCTTTGTCAGATGGGTGGATTGCAAAGATTTTCTCCCATTCTGTAGGTTGTCTGTTCATTCTGATGATAGGTTCTTTTGCTGTGCAGAAGCTCTTTAGTTTAATTAGATACCATTTGTCAATAAAAATAGCTTAAATAAATGTGTTAATGAATGTGATATTCATTTTTTTGGAAGCTCTGATAATTCGTTTGTAAAAGTTTAAGAAATAAAATTGTATCTTACAAATATAGGAACTGTCAAAAGTCTTCATATTTTTATGAGTCAAGGTCCTTTGAAGAGACAGCATCTTATGTTCCTTCACAATACTCTAGTTAGTACCTTAACTAGTGGACTGGCTGATAATAGTATTTTCAATCCCAGGTGGGTGGTATAGTTTCCCTGCAGTGGGAAAACCATGTATCGGCCTAACTCTGTTTTGTGATCATGGTTAATGACTCCAGCCTCCTTCTGCCTCTCTCTTTTCTTAGGGGAGGAGCCTGCCCCTTTATCAATGCTGCTGAGCCTTTTGGCCTTGCTGTAGCTCCTAGTTGGCTCTGTCCTTCCTGGAGACATTGCTGTGGCACTTTTACCCCTCTCTCACATATTTTCTACCTTCCTTACTCAACACATCCTTTTCCCTCCTTCCCTCAGTTTGTAAATATTTTCAAATATCCACCAGTAAAAAACCAAACTAAACAAACACACGAACAACAACAGCAGCAAAACAATAACAAACCTACTGTAAGCCTCTGTCATTCTCACAAAATGTCCTTCCAGCCGGACTCCTTAAGGGTAGAGTCTGCTCTCTTCCTCTTCTTTCCTCCCCTCTCATTCACCCCTAATGCCACTTCATTCTGGATTTGGACCAGAGAAATCACTCTTGAGTTGGTCACCAAGGACTTAATCTATAATTCCAACAAGTAGTTTTCAGACCCTCCAAGGCATTTAACATTGCTGACACCAATCACAACTTCCTGAAACTCTGCTCTCTCTGGATTCTCAGGTGCTGCATTCTCCCAATTTTCCATCTCCCTCTCTGGTTTCCTACCCATAATTACCTTTCTATTTCCCTAGGCTATCCTTTAAGTAAATGATCTCTATTTATTCTAGCTTAAAAGGCTTCATATGATGTGGTCCAAGGTGACATGTGCCCCTTCCCACCCAACCCTCCGGTCACACTGAATCACTGTGACTGCACGTGATGCATGTGGTGATGTGTGCTTGCTTTACACCTTTGCACATGTGATTTTCTCCATTAGGAATAATCTTCCCCCAAAATCTCATTCTTACCATATCATTCTTTTCCCTCTCCTCCCCACTACCCACTGGCTCCCACTCATGCAAATACATTTCCTTAAACTTTGTCCATCCTTCAGATTTCAGTTAAGTATCACTTCTTCCAGGAAGCTTTACCTGAACCCCAAGACTGGTTGAGGTGTCTCACCCCCCTTCTAACTGGTTATTCTTATTGTAACGCTCACCATGTTCGTTGTTAAGGACAACTTACTTGCTTGTTTGAAGCCTCCATTACAACATAAGCTTCTTAAGGCAACGATTTTGTTTTGTTCACTTGATATCCCGGGCACCTAGCACAGTGCCTGAAATCAAGCAATCAATCAATAATGGTGCTTTCAGATTTCATTCATCATTAGACTACTATGCAACCACTAATAATAATGTTGCAGAATAATTTTTACACAATGGAAAGGTGTTCATACTACATTGGAACATATATAACACAAAATTATAAAATATTCATTGTATACATCAAAAGATCATTGGAAAATAGGGACTCCCCTTGGCAGGTGTGATTATGGATGATGTTTATTGTCTTCTTTTGCTTCTCTCTGTCCTTTAATCTGCTACAGTGAAGTACAATGAATACATTTAACTTTTGTAACAAAAAATTGCTCAAGAAAAATGTTTCAGTGAAGGTATAAACCTAATGAAAATGAAGCATTTAGCACCAATTACCATTTCCGGCAGATAGTATGTGCTCAGTAAATGTTAGCTCCTTTTCAAATATTTGAAAAGGATCTAGTGGACGGGGCTGTGGAAAAAAGACTAACGCACAGGTTATTAGAAATAGGAAACTGCAGAGCAAGCTGGTTAGATGAAAATTTGGGATCTGAAGGACCTAGGCCTGAATCTTGGCGTTACTATTTCTTAGTTGTCTGATCTTAGAAGTTATCCAAGCTCTTAGACTTCATGCCTTATCTGCAAAATGGAGGTAGGCTATATGCCCTATATATTTGAAATAATGAAATAAAATCAAATATATGTAGTATTAAACAGTGCCTGGCACACAACAGTCATGCAATAAATGGTAGTACAGTTGTTGTTATTTCTTACATCTTACTTTATCTTTACTACTTATTTTACTTTATTTTCTTTATCTTTGTCAGTTTGATCAAGTTGTTTTTATGACCTTTTTTTCTGTTATTTTAGACATTCATTGTACTTTTCCTTTCCCATTCTGCAGACTCAGACATGTGGTTCCCTACTGTAATACCCGATCCAACTTTCCTCTCACCAAGAGGCTCTTACCTGTTTCCCTCATAGGCCATCCCCAATTAGATGAGACTGTGATGAATTTTACCTTCCTACATTAATCTCACCATCTAGAAATCTCTAGAATTTTTGCTCCTTCCTCTCTACTCTATCTCCTAGATTTTACTGAGATAATTTAGTACTTTTTAATCAAAGTATCCTGATGCTTTTCCTTTGAACTATTTCTTTCCTTTTTAAAGAAACTCTATTTCTAATTTCTAATATCTAATCCTAGTCATTATACCACTGAGAAAGTGCTGCTGTTCTTCCTGCCTCCTTCTTTTCATTCATCTTCAAAGCCTTTAGAGTCTTTCAGTCTCTGTTCTGCTTCATAGGTTATTGATTGGATCCTTTTCTCTTTCTTTTTAAGTGTTTTCCTCAGATTATATTCTGATTCCATGTTCTCCGCAAATACCTTTCTTGAACCCTGCCAGGTGAGTGATGTGCTCTCAACTCAGTACCAGAATTTTTGGGTGTGGCTGTTTTTTCTCAGGGTTTGTTAGAGATTATTCCATCATCTCTAGCTTTGAGTGTCTCAAATGAGAACTGCAGTGTCAGTCTAATTTCCATTTTCTTTTGGTAAGAAATTTGTTCTTTCTTTCTGAAAACTTACAGGATTTTCTCTTTTGTCTCTGTAGCTCAGTAATTTTACCAGCATATGTCTGGGTATATGCCTTTTCTTTCTCTGCCTAGAAATCAGTGAGCACTTTCAATCTGCAGGTAAATCTCTTTCCAGCTGTCAGAAAATTTCTTCTTGCTTAATTATTGCCTAGTAACTCTCTGTTCTTTCTTCTTCTTCAGTTACTAGTACATCGAGAACCATCTGGCCTAGGTTCAGATCTTAAGCATGTGACTTAACTTCTTTATGCCTTAATTTCCTCATCTCAAAAATGAGAGTGTCTTAGTCTGTTTGACTGCTGTAACAAAATGCCTTAGACTGGGTAATTTATAAACAGTGGAAACCTATTTTTCACAGCTCTGGAGTTTGAGAAGTCCAAGGGAATAATGCAATGGTAGATTTGGTGTCTGGTGAAGGATGGCTCTGCTTTATAGATGGCACCTTCTATGTGTCCTTACATGGTGGAAGGGGCAGATGGGCTTTCTCAAGTTTGTCTTTTATAAGGACAAGTCTGTCTTCTTGTCTTTCATAAGGACAGTAATCTTATGCAGGAGGGCAGAGCCCTCATGACCTAATCACCTCCCAAAGTCTCTACCTCTAATAGCATCATGTGGGGGTTACATTTCAACATGAGAATTTTAAGGGGACACAAACATTCAGGGGTTAATAATGGCACTTACTTGATAGGATTGTTAAGAAGATGTTAAATGCCTAGACCAGTGCCTGGACCATAGTAAGCACTATTGAGTGTTGACTATTATAATTTATATGTCAAGTCTTGATCTGTCTTCTAAGTCTATTATGTTTTCCTTTATAATTTCCATTTATTTTTATCATCTATAACTTGAACTCTTTTACTTCCACTTGATCTTTCTGATTATTAATTTAGGTTTCAGTATTGACCATCTTCTCAAAATTATCTGAAAACTTTATATCTCTATACATACTCTTACTTTTTTGATTTGTTGTCTGAATTTTAATAGTTTTATTTTACTGCTGCCACCTTTTCTGGGGGTTGTATTTGTTCTTCCTCTTGCCAGCTGCTGGATCTTTTTTGCTGGGCTGTTTCCCTTTGTCCATTTGTTGTGAGTCATGTCTAGCTGTTGGATTAATTTCAGTAGTGGCCATGCTGCAAGTGGTGGTTAAGAATAGCTAATTCTGCCTATATGGGTTAGTTCTATACCAGACTTCAAAAGTTCAATTCCCTGTAAGGCACCAGGAGAAGCAGCAAAGGTCAATATTCTTTAGTTTCAGGAGTGGAGAGGACTCAGGCCACCTTCAAGCCCCTCACAGGTCCTGAGAAACCAAGAAGGCAGCCAGCCAGAGCTGTCACTCTTTGGAACTAGAGACCTTGTTCCAAGCTCTTTTTGGATGCTGTCCCTGATCTTTGATCCATGGCTGCCTGCACCTGGTTCCCAGGGTCTTGTCCATCCCAGAGTGCAGAAGATCCTGTACCAGCTCTATCTGTTCTTACCTGTCACCTTCTATGACCCACCTGCCTCCTGCAGCAACAGCAGTAGCAGCAGCAGCAGCAGCTCTGGAGAAGCTGATTGTTGGATTGGATTGGGAAAGGGAGGGCAGCAAGGGCATGCCCAAGCTATCATCTGTGCAGAATCTCCCAACTCCCTTCTATTCCTCCCTCTCATTATTATTATTGATCATTGTTATTATATGTTGATGATCATCATCAGATATGAATTTTATTACTTTACATGCATTGCTTCCCCTTTATATTACGTTTCCTCCTTTATGAAGTTAGGCTGACTTAATTGGCCTCTTGAATTCCTTCCAGCCTGCTGATCTCATGAGAGCTATTTTTCTGTATTTTCAGTCTACAGTTTCTTCAATTATCAGGACATTTGATTTCTGCAGGAGCTTAAGGTACAGATTGTGTTAAATTGTACAGATTGTGTTAAATCAAATATATTCTGTACTTTCTGACTTACTAATCTTGAGGATGTGTCACCACTCAATGACAATACTGTTGCTATGTTTTAGAGTCACTTGAGGCTGAACAGCTTGCGTCCTGGTGTATTATATTAAACACAGACTTAAAAAACAAAACCCAAAGCAGCTTTTCTGTCAAAACAACATCAGTTTTATAACGTCTTTTTCACAGAGTTGATGTTTACTGGAAAAAGGAGCACTTAAATATTATAAAGCATAAAATCAGCTGTGGCTTGATGCTTTCTTGACAATTTTCCTTTATAGTATAGATTATGTCACACGAATGGGCCACTTAAAATTTTTTCATGTGAAAGTCTCTGATAGAAAAGGCATTTAGAGATTATTTTATAATACAAAATAAACATCATGGTTATTTAAAATCTTTTAAAATTAATGACTGAACCTTGAGCTTCCTTATTACATGAAAAAGTAGATTACTGATTGTATAATAGGAGTGAATGAAAGTTACTTGCATTTCTTGTGTTTATTTAATCAGCAAACATTCATTGAGGGCCACTTATATGCAAGAATGATGCTGGGGAGTGGGGATGTACTAGGAAGCCAGTCCTCATCTCTGCCCTCAGGAAGCCTATTATCTGGTTAGGGAGGGAGAGAAAATAGTTCATAATTTCTGTAACAATTCTAATTTTAACAAAAATCTAGAAGACAATTCAAGTATTATTTTTATATATTAGTGACATTATCATATTATATATAATACCATATCATATATATATCATCATATGGCACTAATATATAATATAAACTATATAATACTAATATACATTATATATACATATATGTGGCATGATGACATAAAGTATTTGTTATTTTTGTCTTACATTGATATTTGGTATAATTGGAAACAATAAGTGAAATATACTAAAAGGGGAGATGTTGAAATATGGTTGTGCTGAACAAATTAGCATATCTTTTATTTCCCTTCTAACCTGGGATCCAATCACAGTTGATAATTGTTGAGGTTAAGAGTGTGGGCTCTAAGAAGGAATTCTTATTCAATTCCTTGAAGAAGTCATTTAACTTCCCTTGTTTTCGTTTCCTCTCCTATAAAATGTGGGTGAGTGCCAATGTCATTGGCCTCTGGGATGATGTGAGTGGCATGCATAACATATTTAGAAGGGCACCTCCTCCCTTGTTTTAAGAGCTTTGTAGATGTCAGCTGTTCTTCCTGTTCCGTGCCTGGCCTCCTTACTCTTCTGGGAGCTTCCTAGAAGCAGGGCTTTTCATCTGCATATTCTTCTTCTTCTCCGTATTCACTTTGTCATCACTGTATTCTCATCAGTGTGCTGCCCTCCTGCCTGGTTCAGAGTAAGGACTCAGTAACTTCTTCCTGGATGAGAGAGAAAGAGAGACAGAGAGAGAGACTGAGGCTGTCCATCATCCTGCCATTCACATAGCACACTCCTGAATTAAACGTTTACAAAAAGTTCTAGGTTTAAAAAAATACATCCTTTGTAGGGCATAGCAGCTTGGAATTAGAAAATTTCAGAACCTAAAGATACCTCACGATTTTGTAGTTCTGCTGCATTTTATTTTTTATCATTTAGTAGCCAAGAAATGTTTTAAAGACATATAATACCCAATATTTCAATCATTTTTTCAGAGGACGCTCAAGGTTTAGAGGCATGTGGGGACTTGTTTAAAGCCTCAGTGACGTGGTAGCACCAATGACTGGCCAGGATCCAGTGCTTCAGCTAGAATTCAGTATCTGTATCAGAGTCCTACACTGCATTTCTGTTTATATTGCTTTATCGTGTGTTCCATTATCCTATCAATTAATTATTTCCCCTACTTGCCTTCTCCTCTTTATGCCAACTTTTTTGTTCATTAAAATTACCAAAGAGAAGTTGTTAATCTGCTTTCAGCCTAGACAGCCACATTCTCTGAGACAGTTTCCCTGACCTTCCCCAATCTGGGCCTGCTAGCAAAGTACCCCGTGCTTTATCTGCTGCACAATTGGCCATGCAGTATTTTGATTGCCTGTCTGGCTATTCATATTCTCCATTAAACAAAACACTAGGCTTCATGACCTCCCTCTTAAGAGATAGTGCAATGTTGTAGTTTAGACTGTGGGCCTGGAGCCAGACTACCTAGGTTCAAATTATAGCTCTTCTATTTACTAACCATCTAACCTTGGGAGAGTTGCTGAAACCTCACTGAACTACTACTTTGTCCTCTGTCAAATAAGCTTGATAATGGTGCCCACTCAGAGTTGTGGGGATCATATGAATAATGCATTTAAGTCCTTCAGAGGGTGACTGGCACGTAGGACATGTTTAATAAATCTTAGCTCTTACTATTTTCTGTTTTCGTTTTTATCAAGTACCTAAGCACTTAGAAAATATTTGTTGAATAAGTGTCTGCCTGTCTGGCTCTGGGGTCACACAGATAAAGTCTAATGTCTCTTCCATACAATGGTTTTTTAGTAAAAACATGTTAAATAATGATGGGGCCTAATAAAAACGTAGCATGTAGCCCTTGACCATCATGGGTTTGCTGTCTAGTGGAGATGACAAAAAACCAAAACAAAACACACAAAGCAAGTAACCACTATAATGCTTAATAGAAAGAAAATTACTGCCTGTTACTATTTGCACATTTTATTGGGAACAACATAAAATTTCTGGGTGTTTCACTATTAACAACCTCATCTTAGCAGCATGAAAGTTGTTGTGTAGAGCATTGTGAAATTTTAGAAAGAAAGGATTTTGAGAGATTATCCTTCATTTAAAAAATAAGAAAACATGTTAGAAATGTATCAGAGAAAAAATTTCAAAGGGTTATTACTGTAATTCATTGAAATACTGGGTATTATAAGTCTTTAAAACATTTATTGGATGCTAAAACCTGTAAAAACTACCAAAGTTCTTGATAGATTTCATTACTGTGAGAGCAGTCTGGTAACTTGGAGGCTTGTTATATAAACGCTGTGTATTGTATTGTTCTTCCCCACCCAACCGTTTTTCTTTTAGGACATACAGTGGCCAAGCAAGTATATTACAAGAATAAAAGGAAGGACCCCTCGAAGTGGTTACCTGCTCTTTGTCTGTTTGATGTGGCACTGAAGCTCTGTAGAACAACAGCAGTGGAGGAACATGAGGTGGAAGCTGAAATCCTTTTTCAGAAAGGTAAAATGCAGCTGGGGTCAGAACTATGATAAAATTTGTGGAATTCTTTTTTCTATTAACAACAGAATTCTTGAAAATTTGGTCCTTGACTATAAAAATTACAGACATACAAAGGGCTTAGAGATGGTTAACACAATGGTACCTCCACCAAATCCAGTCTTAGGTAAAAGAACACTGCTTATTTTAAGTTTATGTCTAGAAAGAAAAACGTACGACTACTTCATTTTGTTTACAATTATAATTGATTCTTCTTATACAAAGTTTCATGTTTGACTGAAAAATGGCAGCATAGCCTTTTAGCTATAAATAATATTACTTAAATAATGTTTGGAAGACTTTTTTCTGCATCATTTCATTACTTAGCTAAACATTTTGATTAATTTTTATAAATAAGAGATACACACTCATTGAAATTAAATAGCTACAGCATACCTATACTTATAACTTATATATAACACCTATTTACTTAATACATTTATATACTTTTATTGTGGCCATTTTACGTCTGAGAAAAAGATGAGGATGACTGCTATGATTTACTGAGTGTCTGCTAGATGCTAGGTGCTGTATTGAATATGTTACATCTCATAGTGCTAATTCTTAAAATAGCTCTGCAAGGTAGGCATAACAAATCCCACTTGACGATGAGGAAAATTAGGTGAGGTCTGGTTAAGAGACTTTCCGAAAGTCAACAGCCACTAAATGATAGTGCCCAGATGTGAGCTCAATGCTGGCCAGCTCTGTGCCCTTTCCACTGGCTGCATGAAAGCTGTGAATCCTTTCTGCAGTGATTATAGAAGTTTCCCTTCCTATTCTTGCTGCTACCCGTGTGCCCTGCTGGTGCCTACATTTTTTTTTTTTTGAGGCGGAGTCTCGCTCTGTTGCCCAGGCTGGAGTGCAGTGGCATGATCTTGGCTCGCTGCAACCTTCGCCTCCTGGGTCCAAGCAATTCTCCTTCCTCAGCCTCCTGAGTAACTGGGACCATAGGCATGTGCCACCACACTTGGCTAATTTTTGTATTTTTAGCAGAGATGGGGTTTCACTATGTTGGCCAGGCTGATCTTGAACTCCTGACCTCAAGGTATCCACCAGCCTCGGCCTCCCAAAGTGCTGGGATTACAGGCATGAGCCACCAGGCCTGGCCTGCTAGTGCCTATATTTGAAGGCTGCAGCTCACCATGAGGACTGGGAGCTGCGAGGGCTAGCGCGTTTGCATTATCATAGAGAGTTTTCAGCCATTTGCTGACTTTTTGGGATTTATTTTTTCTCCTTAGGTTTGTGTGTGTGTGTGTGTGTGTGTGTGTGTGTGTGTGTGTGTGTTTTAAATTTTAAAAGTGTTTTCAATCTATTTTTAACTGATGTAACAATTGTATATATTTATGGGGTATAGTGTGATGTTTTTGATACATATATATATTGTGGCATGATTCAATCAAGCTAATTAGCATATCCATCACTTCACATACTTATCTTTTTTTGTGGTGAAAGCGTTTAAAATCTGTAATTATTATTATAGTCACCATGTTGTACAATAGGTCTCCAGAACTTATTCCTCCCATTTAACTTAAACTTTGTACCCTTTGACCAATATCTCCCTATTTCCCCACCATCCCTGACTTTTTAAGATTCTTCAGTTAAGTGAGATCATGCAATATTTGTCTTTATGTACCTGCCTTATTTCACTGAGAATAAGATCATCCAGGTTGATCCATGATGTCTGCAAATAACAGGATTTCTTTCTATTTTATGGCTGAATAGTATTCCATTGTGTATATATATCACATTTTCTTTCTTTCTTTTTTTTTTTTTTTGAGACTAAGTCTCACTCTGTCACCCAGGCTGGAGTGCAGTGGTATGATCTCAGCTCACTGCAACCTCCACCTCCCAGGTTCAAGCGATTCTCCTGCCTCAACCTCCTGAGTAGCTGGAATTACAGGCATGTACCACCATGCCCGGCTAATTTTTGTATTTTTAGTAGAGACGGGGTTTCACCATGTTGGGCAGGCTGGTTTCAAACTCCTGACCTTGCGATCCACCTGCCTCAGCCTCCCAAAGTGCTGGGATTACAGGCATGAGCCACCACCCCCAGCCATATCACATTTTCTTTATCCATGCACCTGTTGAAGGGTACTTAGATTGATTCCATATCTTGGCTATTGTGAATAATGTGAATAATGCTACAATGAACATGAGAGGGTAGATGTTTTCTGATATCTGTGAAGGAGACAGGGGAAAGAGGAGAATGCATGTCAAAAAAGGGAATGTAAGATACAGGAGGAGGGAGAAGCATAAGGGAATGGAGAGAAAAGTTAGATGGGAAGATGGGAAGACCACTGTGAAGGGCAAGCCAAAGGAGGCTTGCCTCACGTTGCTTCCTGAATGCAGGGGAGGCCTGAGAGTTCTGAAGGAGGCGGCAATGGGTCTTTCCTTATTGGCTTACCTTCTGGAAGAAATAGACAGACATACAAAAGGACAGCACACCAAATGTTCTGAATTTCCAACATGAAATATTTGTTCTTAAGTTCTAAGTGCTAGAAAAAGGGAAAACCATCTTTGTATCTTTTTCTTCTTTCAGGCAAAATAGAACGTCAAATACTAATGGAAGAGAAATCTCCAAGTTTTCAACTTGAGAGTTTATATGAAGCTATACAACTAAGCCTGAAAAATGATCAAAACTCAGGGTAAAAGGATATTCCATTGTTGTAGCTGTGTGTGTTTGGCTTGAACCCTGTGTTCTGGTAGTATATTGACCACTCAAGGCTGGATTGATTGGGATGCCTTCTCAAAGCAGGCTAGTTCATGGGGTCCATCTCAAGCTTGTTGCTCTTTGTTCTGACCAAAAGCCTCCTTTAAAATAATGGTAAATGACCGTCCTCATAGTGGCATATTGGCCTGTACCCAGATCTCCTGTCAGTCCCAGGATTGCTAGGGCCTCCTCAGGATGACTGGCTTCTAAACTGGAAGATCCTTCCCTAAATGTGCAGTTGTGTCTAGAAGAGGTTCGTGTGGCTATTCACTCTGGTCATCAGGACCAGGACCGGTCAACTTAATTCTGTGTGAATATAACCTCAATGTTGAGTAAGCTGCCTTTGTTACGACGGCACTGATCCAGGTGCACTGATCCCCAGCTGACAGATTTGATAGTAAATACATAGACCTAACCCATACCAAGTCTCTGCTTTTGGCGTTGCATAGCTCTATGTGTTTCTTTCTATTTTAATTAGTGGAGGAGGATAGAGAGGGGCCTACATTTTCAAGGCAAAGTCCTCCAGCCCTGACCTTCACTTATTTAGTGTCTTGTGTGCTAGAATATTCCAGAATGGTCTTGATGCCAGGCTTCATGGCAGTTATAACATGGAGTGTTGCCAGCACAGGACAAGGCAGAATGCTGAGCTTTCTTCAAGAACTTCCAATTTTAGTAGGGAGGAAGATGCTAGTATCTATGGTCAAAAGGGCTATGAAAAGAGAGTGTGTTTGTGACAGATGCTGGTTTTGCCAGTTTTTCCTTTCATCAGCTCAGAAATTGTTGGCAAATGATACCAGTGATTATGCATGGTGAAGCTATTTAATAAGTACATTGCTATATCATTTTAGATTGATAAGAGACTCCTACCTAGAAATGGCTCTATTGTATTTTCATCTGAAGAAGCCAAAGATAAAAATTTCAGGATCACCATTAACACTTAAGGTAAGAGTCTATTTTATTTGAAATTATGAGTTAATTGCCTTTGAGCTTGCTATTTTGGTAACACTGAGGCTGATTTTCCTATGTGGCTTGGAGAAATTAATTCATTGCTTTGTAGTTACACTTGTAACTATATGTTACAAAGAGATACCTCTTTGGACATTTTATATAGGGCTTTGGAAATTATTTTTATATACACATTTCTGCCTGTGAAAATGTTATCCATGAAATGTAAGAGTACATAAGTATATACTTAATATTAATATATAAATATACAGTTATATTTCATGGATAACATATAAATGCAAGGCAATGAGTGAGTCATTAGTATTGATCAGGAAAATTCAAGAAATGACATATTGGTTAAACGGACAAGTGAAGTTTTCAATACTGATATGGCCTGTAAATAGATTTCCTCTTGATGGAATCATTCATTCATTCATCACATATCTTTTTAGCATCTACTATGATCCAGGCACTCTTCCAGAGGAAGATATTAAAGCAGTGTCTAAAACAAACTTGGTCACTGTTCTCATGGAGCTTACCTTTCAGTAGAGGAAAATATAATAAACCAGTAAAGCAAAGGACGCCAGAGGAGGAAAGGTGGGAGGAAATGAGGGAGAAGGAGGGGAAGGGCGTGTATTAGTTCATTTTCACGCTGCTAATAAAGACATACCTAAGACTGAGTAATTATAAAGGAAAGAGGTTTAATGGACTCATGGTTCCATGTGCTGGGGAGGCCTCACAATCATGGTGGAAGGCGAAAGTCACATCTTACATAGCAGACAAAGAAAGAATGAGAACCAAGTAAAAGGGGTTTCCCCTTATCAGACCATAGATCTCCTGAGACTTATTCACCACCACGAGAACAGTATGGGAGAAACTGCCCCATGATTCAGTTATCTCCCAACAGGTCTCTCCCACAATGTGTGGGAATTTTGGGAGCTACAATTCAAGATGAGATGTGGGTGAGGACACAGCCAAACCATGTCAGGGGGTGACTTAGGTAGTGAAATTTGGAGCTAGGAATAACTTGCATAGGTGGGATTTTCAATGAATGACCTGAGAATGGGGTGATGTTTGAAGTAGGATTTGATGGATGAGGAGGGACCCCAGCAAAGAGTTGCAGAGGGGTCGTGTCTTCTAACTAGAGCAGTGCTTCCAAACTAAGGTGTGGAAACACCACTGAAAATCTTGTGAAATGACAGAATCTGATTCAGTAAATCAGGGATGGGCTCTGAGATTTGGCATTTCTAATGAGTCTCCCAGGTGATGCTGATGCTGCTGGTCTGTGGTTCACACATGAGGACCAAGGGTCTAGACTGAGGGAGATCCCAGAGGCAGGAATAATTTGGGTGGGTTTGAGGTATATGAACCCAGTAATTTTATTTTTTGTTTTTAAAATTTTAGTGGGCTTTTCTGTTTCATCCTTATTGAATAATCATTTCACCCTCCAAGAGATCTTTTCAGAAAATGTTGGAATCAAATCTTTAATTTTTGAGACAGCATAAACATGATTTAAAACCTTTAGGCAACTAGACTCTCAGTCAATTGAATTATTCATATGGCAGCTGCCTTAGGTAAATGGCCCCACTTTTTTTAATCGAAATAATTACAAACTAGAAAAGTTACTTTTGTTGTTTGATAAACATGTTTATTTCCAGTAACAGAAAAAAACCCTTGTTTTATAGCAGGTGGCAATACAAATTAATAGGATGCTAGGATGATAATATATCACCTTTCTGGCCCTTACTAGAGAAGTGCTTATAATGAAGAACATAAAGAAGTTAGGATCTGAATGAAAACAGTAGTGTAACTCCTTACAATATGATCATTATTTTCTGTATGTTTTGACATAGTATAAATATTTTAGCAAGTCAAAGAATTATTAGAAGCACAGAAAACAGCCAAAACCAATTAAAAAAATTCATGCAGACATATTCAGACCATGGAAATATAACATTTGAAATATGTCCTAATAAAGATAACACATTATAAGCCCTTAAAAGAAAGCACTATTGTTGCTCTTTTATGTAGTGTCCATATAGCAGAGTGACCATAGTACTTGTGTGGGTTTGAATCCTAGCTTCACAACTTACTAGCTATGTAACTGAGGTCTTTTTAAGCCTAGTTTCCTCACCTGTGAAATGGAGATGAGGATCCTTACCTCTTAGAGTGGCTCTGAGAATTAAACAAGATAATGGACTAGTATATAATAAGTACTTATATAAATGGAACTATTATTTCTCATTATGTAACATCAGCTAAACATCTTTATTCTTCTTTCTATTTTGTTAATAGCAGGTACTCAATAATGGATGGCTAAGTTGAATTGACTATTTCTTGAACATTCATTTATTTACTTATGAACCGAACACTTACTGAGGGCATAATGTATGCTAACCACTTTCTTTTCCTAAGGAGCACAGAGGCTAGCAAGAGAGATAAATAATTGTATTGCAATGTGACAAGGACTATAATCACAATTTGTCAAGGTGGAGAAGTGTGGTATACGAACGTTGCAATTTTTCCACATTCTTGCTAACACTTGTTATTGTCTACCTTTTTGATAGTACCCATGCTAGTAGGTATGAAGTGGTATCTCATTGTGGTTTTGATTTGCATTTCTCTGGTGGCTAATGATGCTGAGATCTTTTCATGTGCTTGTTGGCCATTTGTATATCTTCTTTGGGGAAATGTCTATTCAGATCTTTTGCCCATTTTTATTGGGTCATTTGTCTTTTTTCATCATTGAGCTTTGAGAGTTTTCTTTTTAAAAATATATATATATTCTAGATACAAGCCCCCTATGAGATAAATGATTTGCAAATATTTTCTCCTGGTTAGTGGCTTGTTCTTTCATATTGTTAGTAGTGTCTTTGGAGGTACAAAAGTTTTAAATTTTAGTGAAGTCCAAATTGTCTTTTTTCTTTTATAAGATTGTGTTTTTTTGTGGCATTTCTAGAACCCTTTGTCTAACTGCAGATGTTGAAGATTTTCTATGTTTTCTTCTAGAAGTTGTATAGTTTTAACTTTTACATTTAAGTCTATGATCCATTTTGAGTTAATACTTGTGTAGGGTGTGAGGTAAGATTCTAAACTCTAAATTCATCTTTTTGTCCATGAATATGCAGTTGTCTCAGTACCATTTGTTACAAAGACTATCCTTTTCTCATTGGATTGCTTTGGCACTTTTGTTGAAAATTAATTATATATGTAAATGTTTATTCCTGGATTTTCAATCCTGTTTCACTGACCTATAAGTCTACCTTTACTTGAGTGTCTACTGTCTTGGTTCCTGTAGCTTTTAGCAAATTTTGAAATTGTAAAGTACATGTTTCAACTATATTCTTCTTTTTCAAAACTGTTTTGGCTACTTTGACTCCTTTGTATTTCACTGTCTATTTTAGGATCTGTTTGTCAATTTCTGCAAAAAAAAAACTAAGGAGATTTTTGTCGTCATCTTAACAATATTAAGTCCCCTAATTAATGAATATGGACTGTCTCTTCATTTATTCTGATCTTAATTTCTCTCAACAAAGATATGTCTTTTTAGTGTATGAGTCTTACACGTTTTGTTGTTTATTTCTATTGTCAAGGGAATTTTATTTTAATTTTTAGATTGTTTATTGCTAGCATATAAAAATACAGTTGATTTGTATGTATTGAGTTTTGT
Organism: Rhinopithecus bieti; assembly: GCF_001698545.2. NCBI lineage: Eukaryota > Metazoa > Chordata > Mammalia > Primates > Cercopithecidae > Rhinopithecus > Rhinopithecus bieti. The sequence continues at coordinate 2,728,372 of NW_016811519.1, read as the reverse complement.
ATCCTGTGACCTTGCTAAACAGGTTTATTAATTTTAGTTGTGTTTGTGTGTCTGTTTGTATATTCCTTTGGATTTTCTACGTATAGGATCATGTCTTCTGCAAACAAAGACACTTTACTTCTTCATTTCCAATCTACATGCATTCCACACCCCCTGCCTGGGTTTTCTTTCCTGTTTACATAACCTAGAATCTCCTGTGCAATGTCGAATATCTCCCCCAACTGGAAAATGCCCACCATATTGTTTCTCCACTCCAAATTTTTCTACGGTGGGCTCAAGCCCAGCTTCCTCAATAAAGGTTTCCTTTCCATTCGAGATGACTTCTTTTTTCTTTAAATGCCTGGGTCACTAGTTGGTCTTACATTATAGTTATTTAATGTTGTTCTCTATTCTTCATTACATGCCTATTAGTCTTGTTTCCAGAATTTAAGTAGATAAATTACCCATGCTTATGTAGTCAGTAGGCTAGTAATTGTTACCCCAGATTAGTCCCATTGCAGCTAATGATTAGGATTTTTTGTTTGTTTGTTTGTTTGTTTTATCTTGGAATGGGGCTATATTGCTTAGATTTACCCATAGGCAGATCTTTCCAGGTGTCATCTTCTGCCAGGCTTAATGCTAGAGCTAGGCAAGGCCACATTTATGCCTTATACTTGTTGCTTTGGCATCAGCATTGTACACAGCCTTTCTTTTTCTCTGGGCCTCTTCTCGCCAGAAGTAAAAGAAATATACTTTTGTTATTGTTTGTTTTATTCTGCAGGTTCATTGAAAATTAAAGAATTGGTCAAAATATGGGCATCAAAGAATTAGCACCTGTGGGGCTAATTGAATAGTTAGCTCCATCCAGATGATTTAAATCTTAAGAAACTACTACTACTTATTTTAGTTGTCTATCAAAATGTACAACAGATACTAGCTACTGGTGGACTAGCTACTTGTTCTGTTCACTTCTGTAGCATTGACTTATGTTTAAAACTGAATGTATAT
>NW_016811519.1:2618673-2727215 GCF_001698545.2 Rhinopithecus bieti | reverse complement strand
ATTAAAGAAACCCCATGGTAAAAAAAATCCTCAATCATTGTTTGTTTGTTTTGTTATTCTATGGAACTTTATGATAATACTGTCTCTTTAGTATTTTTCTTAGCAGGAAATATGACAGCAAATACTGCCAAAAATCTTTAAGCAACGTTCTAATTTCTGACACTGTTACACAATATATTCAATTTATAGGTCTTCTATTATAATGGCACTTAATTTTACTTAAGATGCCATTTTTGGATGGGCACAGTGACTCACGCCTGTAATCCCAGCACTTTGGAAGGTTCAGGTGGGCCAATCACCTGAGCTCAGGAGTTCAAGACCAGCCTAGGCAACATGGTGACACCTTGTTTCTATAAAAAATGCAAAAATTAGCTGGGTGTGGTGATGCATGCCTGTAGTCCCAGCTACTTGGGAGTCTGAGGCAGAATTGTTTGAACCTGGGAGGCAGAGATTGCAGTGAGCTGAGATCGTGTCATTGCACTCCAGCCTGTGTGACAGAGCAAGACTATGTCTCAAATATATATATATATATAATTTTTATTAACTTATTACACAAATAATGCAAACTCATTATAGAAAATTAGAAAAAAATGATAAGAATAATTTACCTTAAAATTTGGGATAACCACTGTTAATAATTTTCCCTGTATTTATGTACAGGGAATGTATGTGTGTGCATATTTTTTAAAAAGAAGGATTGTACTTTTCATACAATTTTGTAACCTACACTTTTCTTTCCTCAATGTATTTTGAATATCTTTTCATGTCAATAGGTACGTTATTATCCTTAGTGACTACACAATATTTCACTAAAATGTCATCTTTAGAAGATGAGAAGAGTTATTACAAAACTTTATATCGTAACACATTTGCCATATTTTTAGCCTCCTCTCAGAAGAAGTAGTTCTGTTAAAGAAACATCAGCAAGTAAATTTGAAATGTACAGTTCATTAGCCTGGATTGCAATAAGAGCTGCTGCACAGGTTAGTGTGATTTTTGTTTAATCTTTCTTTTTACCGTCTTATCTGTATTCTCTGCCTTTAAGGAAAACAGTATACCCATAAAAGAGAAAGGAGTTAGGGTGTGGTACCTCATGCCTGTTATCCCAGCACTTTGGGAGGCTGAGGCAGGAGGATCACTTGAACCCAGGAGGTCGAGACCAGTCTGGACAACATAGTGAGAGCCTAGCTCTACAAAAAATTTAAAAATTAGCTGGGCATAGTGGCATGCCTGTAGTCTCAGCTACACAGGACGCTGAGGCAGAAGGATCGCTTGACTCTGGGAGGTCGAGGCTGCAGTGAGCTGAGATCTCACCACTGCACTCCAGGCTGGGCAACAGAGTGAGATCCTGTCTCTAAAGAAAACAAGAAAAAAAAAATTACATTATTTGGGATTTGTGCCAATTATGTTTCTTTGGAAAGATTAGAAATACTAGTTATGTTTAGTGTTTTCAATCTCTGTATTAGCCAGACTTAGTTCCCTTTGTTTCACCTTTTCTCAATGAAACTATTGGCAGATACACATGTGCACATATTTGACATTTTGGCAGATATCTGTTATAGCTAGGTGAGGTAGCTTATTTAAAGTGACTTATCCATTAATTAAATTGTCAACCCTAAATTATTTGTTTGACTATGATATATTCTACATGTCAGGGATCACATATTATTTTTTCAGGTTGTCCTTTTTTTCTTCCAATGTATATGGAATATTATTTTATGAATTCACTTTTTTCACATTATTTACCTAATAGATAATCTATGAATTAGAAAGCTTACATTTATAATTCTAATTTATGCATTAATTGTAGGTCAGTGAAGCTGTGCTGGCAATTAACTTACTTATTGGAAAGAAGAATACTAGAACCCATAAAGTTAACCAAGTGGCATTGCCAAATATCCCAGAATTTGCTGCTCTGGATCTTTTGTCTTCATATACAGATTATTTGCTTGGTATGTTTGGAGATTTACATATTATGCAAAAAACTGACATATGTAATATAGAATCAAGTTTCAAAGATTTAATTATAATTTGTTGGCTTTTAGCTTAGATGGCGGTAATGTTTGGGGGTACTTCCAGGGGATCACAGGGGTTCTAGGGCCAAAATAGAGAGCCCTTAGCTCACTGCACATGTGTACGTGTTAGTCAGCTGCTGCATTTCAGATGCATGTTCTTGTAAAAAATGATATTTTACATGTTTCTTTTCCAGTTCACACATATCAAGTGGGACCTTTTTGCCTCTCTGATTCTTTAATCCAAAATCTACACTGACTCTCCCACTCTCATATGCCTCCCTCCTCTTTTCCTCAGTTATTTTGTATTTGTATGTATGTTTGATTGTATCTTTAAGCTCTTTCTCTCATTAAATTATCATCAGCTACCTGAGGGCAGGGTCTTCATCTATTCAATTTTCATCTACAGCAGATTGCACAGTGCTTGCACATAGCAGACATTCAATATCAACATTTGTTAAAAGAATTAATGAAAGAGGTTAGCAAAATTTAAACTTGACTGCAATACTGTTTATGTTTTTGCTTAGTTACTCCTTTGATAGTAAACTATAATATAAACCTCTATATCAGATAACTGGTAACAGGCATTTAACATTCATTTATGTGTTTTTCCATTATTTCACTCAAAAAACATTTATCGAGTGTTTGTTGTGTGCTAAGCACTTGGATAGGTGCTAAGAAGTAAGATACTAGTCTTACTTCCAGACTGGAATTTCACTAACATCCATCTCTAATTTTGCTTGGTGCTAGGTCAGCATTGAACCAAAGGAGAAGAGTTTTAACCTGACAGGGGTGGGAGTGATCATCCTAATACTTCTGGAATCACATCTGTAGACAGCGGCTTACTTTGCTGCATTGTTGGGTCAGCCTTAGTTAAGGTGTTAATGTCTAACGTCCCCCTCTTTGGCTCTTTACTGAAGCATTTGTGTCCCAAATTATTTTGTGAACTATTTTATAGATTTTTTTTTTTTTTTTTACGCTGAAGCTTTGTTTTCTTATTTATCGTGCCTGGTAGAATTTTGCTTTATCGACTTTCTGAGCCACAGCCTGAACGTCGGACTGGGTGCTTGCTCTTCTTTAAGTTCCCCGTAGATGGGTTCTCTGAGGACAAAGCCATTGACCCAACACAGGGCAGTCTGGCAGCCCACTTTTGCTTGACACTGTTTGGCAGCTCAATTCTCCCTGGTTCAGAATGCCCGGAAAGCATCCCTGTTAGAAGCACACATTATTGTACAGTATTAATAATCAAGAGACTTCAGTTGACATCCTAACTCTGCCAAACCATTTCATTTCTCTCAGCCTCGTTAGAGACTAATCTACTGTAGAATCTGAGGCTAGTTGCTCAGTCTCTTGTCTGTAGACTGAGAGATTAGTCAAAATCTTAGACGATAATTCAAACTTCCAGTATGGCTATTTCTTCTTCATACTGCCTCCTTATTACTTCTGAATGATGTGTCTACTTTATCCTAATCATTTCCTTGTGTCCTCCCAATTTTTAGGGCAGGGATGACCAAAAACCACCCTAAAACTCAGTGGCTTACGGCAACAGGAACTCATTCTTCCACTCAGCTCATGTGTTCTGCTTCAGGCTGTAGGTCGGGTTCAGGTGCACTCTTACGTACCATTTGTCGTAGGCCCAAGCTAAAGATACAGTGGTTAGCTGGGGCATGATCTTCTCATGGTAGATACCAGAGCGAAAGAACCACAAAACAAATCACTCAAATGCATTTAACGCCTCTCTTCACATCCCATCCCATTGGCCACAGCAAGTCATAGGGCCAAGTCCAGTATCAGTGAGCTAGGGAAATATACACTGCTTGAGCAGGAAGGGAGAGAGGCATGGATGTTTGCCAAATGATAATTGAAATTATCGCGTATGACAAATTCAATGGCCAGTGGCTACCTGAGAAGAACCTCTGTATGGTTCAGAGGAGAGAACCATAGGAAAGACATGAAAAAGGTGCTGTGATTAATTAATGATTTCAGCCGTGGGCACAGGGGAAAATGGCATCTTCTAAACCAAACCATGTTTGTTGATCCAGTTGAGTAGGTAGTCTTCATCTCAGTTTAATACTAGAACCTAAGCTTTCTTGTTCCGTGTCAGTGGTTTTCATAGCATATTACATTTTTTCAGTTTCCATTTTATACCATTAGCCCTTCTTTACTATTTTAACTATGAAATTACCAAATTTTAAAATCCAATCTGTTTTGCATTTTGCCTTGCCTTAAGAATAATAATTTTGCCCTCCAGTCCTTTCCTGGCAGGCTGATAATTAATTCATGCTGATGACTTCCCTCACTTCAGTGTTTGGGTTAGAAGGAGGTTCTGAATTCCCACTTGGTTGCCGCAAATACCCAGATGGCAATGAGGTTCATATTATAATGGCTTGCTAAAGGGCAAAATTCCTTAACAACAACAAATAAAACTTGTTTGATTTTCCTTGCGTTAGCATAAATTAGCACCCAGCAAAAAACCTCCTCAGTAATCTTAGCTTTAAACAATACTAGCATTGATCTACACATGAGGTGATGAACAACATTTACTGTTATTGTATGCAGAGTACTGTACCAGATACTCATATTCAGAGAGAAGGAAGAATCAGAGAACACATCAAGGAAGCAGGTCTTACCTTCCATGAGCTTCTAGTCATGGGCAATCAGAACAGGCATATACCCTGAAATGATAGACAGTCATTTTTTGGCCAGGCGCAGTGGCTCATGCCTGTAATTCCAGCACTTTGGGAGGCTGAGGTGGGTGGATTATTTGAGGTCAGGAGTTTGAGACCACCCTGGGCAACATGGTGAAACCCCATCTCTACTAAAAATACAAAAATTAGCTGGGTGTGTTGGTGCACACCTGTAGTCCAACTACTCAGGAGGGTGAGACAGGAGAATCGCTTGAACCCAGAAGGCAGAGGTTGCAGTGAGCTGAGATCGCACCATTGCACTCCAGCCTCAGTGACAAAGTAAGACTGTCTCAAAAAATAAAATATAAAAAACAAAATTCATCTTTTAATAAGAGCATAATAGGCTGGGGGCGGTGGGTTACGGCTATAATCCCAGCACTTTGGAAGGCCAAGACAGGTGGATCACTTGAGGCCAGGCGTTCAAGACCAGCCTGGCCAACATGGCAAAACCTGATCCCTACTAAAAACACAAAAATTAGCCGGGTATGGTAGTGGGCACCTGTAATCCCAGCTACTAGGGAGGCTGAGGCAGGATAATAGGTTGAACCTGGGAGGCAGAGGTTGTAGTGAGCCGAGATCGCGCCACTGCATTCCAGCCTGGGTGACACAGTGAGACTCTATCTCAAAAAACAAAACAAAACAAAAAAAGGAGCGCATAGTAATGAAGGCAAATTAAAGTGCCACAAGCTAAATCCATCTATGCCTTCTAGGGGAGCTGGACACAGGCAGGATGGCATATGAGTTAATTAAGAACATTGTTTTCTGGGAGAGGTATATTATGGGGCAGGTGTAAATTGACGCAGGGGAAGCAAATTTTATCAACAGAGCAATTGATGACAGGAGCATCATGACAGAATGGACTAGTCATGTGTGGAGAGTGAGCTATAGATCATCCTGCCAGGACCAGAGAGCAATTGTATGACACCTATAGCACAGTAAGAGAGTTGAAGTGATGCACCTAATACAATTACTGAGGTATTCTCTGTAGGAACAGACACTTTGAAATGATGGCACTGGCAATGTGGGGCCATGTTTAAATTCAATGCAAAGAAACATTTATTTCATGCTACCTACTTTGGGTCCAGTTATATTCAAGTATATACTCTGTCATTTTGTCTTGATTTTCTTGTAGCCTTGATAAAAAATTCAGCTGGGATTAAAATTATTAAATTCTGTATTTAAATTTTGAATTCAAAGTAACATTTAGGATTACTGGTCTAAGATGCAGCCTCTTACTACTACATAAACACATATACAGAAAACTACAAATGCCTGTCATACTAAAAAGTAATGTCAGTGAATGTTAGGTCCAGGGTCAGGTTCCAGACCATGCTGAGGTCGGAGGGGTGTGGGTGGATGGGGAGCGGGGAGTGTGGAAGAGGGAGCTGAAAGAACATTCAGAGGGGCTGTAGGTACGTGAAATACAGCTTTATTCAGCAGCTGTCTCATCAGCAACTCTCTTACACAGACTGCTCTGTCTTGGCTTCTTGCTCTGGCCACTGCTACACACAGCTGCATAGCCAGCTCTCCCTTCAGGGTTAGCAGCTTAACTCTTTCTTTCTCTGGGCATGAGTGCACCTATACAGTGTCAACATGGCAATTATACCTTTTACAGACAGCAGTGACTTAGAGCCAAATGATGAGCCTTCCCATGTTATGACTACATGGCTGTGATAACAAGTGGAGTTATACACCTGCACTCTAAACTCGCTGAGTCACACAGGATGTAAACATCCTGCTTTGCCCTATCCTTGACCAAAGCACATCCATTACCTTAGAGTGAACCTATTGTCAGAATACAAAAAGAGATCTACGGAGCAGAGCCGAGAATCACAACTGGGCTTTAATGTATGTTTTGCCTCTTGAAACAGAGCAAAGCTTCCAACCTGAAAATAAATCTGATTTTTCCCTCCCATGCCATCTTGCCCCTGGTGCAGAGATACAGGGTCAATGACAACTAACTAAAAAGTGGGAAGCAATTCCTCTACTATTATCTTCTGTTTTCCTATTCCTCTAACACACAATTCCCCATAGTAGCGGAACTGGATTGGCATATTACTACTCAAATCCCAAATAATTATACTACTTATAGGTGGGAATGGAGAAAAACCATCTGTGCTAGTGAAGGTGGTGTGTGTGTGTGTGTGTGTGAGAATTTGTGTGTGTGTGTTGCATCCGAGTATTAGAGATGAGACAATTGGGTCGTGACAAGGACCAGCCTCAGTGAAGCAGAGTTGTCCTGGTCCAATGCCTGCAAGAGTCCAGAAACTCCCCTCAGAGATTCATACATTGATCATTTAAATCTGAGAAGGGACAGTACCATGGCTAAGAGGAGAGCACACACCCTATCAATTGTCAGGCACTAGGTAGGAGGAGACCATGTTTATTCTAGACAGAGTCAACAAGGTAAAACGAGAAACAACAAATGGCTCATGTGAGAGAAAACATTCTCAGAAGAGCACAGTGGAATGCTGTCCTGGAGACTGAGAGATAGATTACCCTTCATTGAACTGGAGGAGACATAACAAGATTGTTTGCTACCCTTAGCAGGGCGCAGGCCATTACACAACGGCAGAAAGCGATGACTCAGGAAGTACCAGATAATAATGGGATGAGTGGCACCTGATGCTGTGTGCCAGCACTGTCTTACTTGATTTCATTTACGTTTCAGGAAGATCCTGTGGGAGTGTCATTATGCACATTTATAAATGAGGCAAGGTGCTCATTCAGAGAGGTTATGTAACTTGCATACTATTCCACTACTAATTCAAATCCTGATCTATCCAATTCTAAAGGCTGTGCTGTTAAGCTTTATGTTAGGTGTGATAAACAAGTATTGCCAGGAACTCAAAATGCAGAATTGATGCTTCTAGTCAGCCTGCTGGACTGCTTGGATGGAGCTGACATGAGCGATGCCTCTGCCCTACCCAATCCAAACACATAATGGTGGTGGGTAAATAGTACAAAAATTTTTTTAATTGGTAGCTGAGCTGGAAACCAGGAAAGGAAAATTCCAAATTGCCAAAGCAAATTGGGGATTTGGGGCAGGGCCTGAACCTGAGGACTTCACTGGAGAGGGATTAGAATTAGGCTTTAACAGATGGAACTGGGACTTCAGTACCAGACTCATGGAGCAGTCGGGAAAGAGGGCCCTGCAGGTAGGGAAAGTCAGAAACAAGATAACTGTATAAATGGGGATTCAGAATGGGCTTCTCCAGAAACTGAGGACTGGAAATACACTGTCCACTGGCTTGAGTAGATTCAGGGAAACGTGACAAGTGCCCACATTAAAACCCACTTTAGGTCGTAAGGTTGTAATTCACACCACCTGAATGATACATGGAAACTGGCATTTTAAATACTGGCCCAGAATCAGGGAGCTCTGGCCTGGGCTGATAGGAAGCTATTGCAAAGGGATCCTCCTCCATGCAGGGCATAAGGGACTCTTCCTCCATCCTCCCCAATTCTTCTGATGATGGTTATAGTACAAATTGTATCTGGACAAACTCTGGTAACATCTTTGGATTAGGAAGAGAAAATAATTGTAATATTCAGTCAGAATAAAAAGGAACAAACATTGAACTGTTCTTAGTTTTTCTCTGCAGCATTAAAGACCGGATTACATTGGTCAAATATGTATGGAATATTTTTTCCTTTTAGTTTAATTCAATTTTTTGAATAGGTAATTTATTCTCAAGAGTCAAAACTCAAACGATACAAAAGGGTATCTTTCCATCCTCTCTGCAGGTGTCCAGTTCTCAGTTCCCCCCAGAAGCAATCAATTATCAGTCTATTAGTGTCCTATTCCTGCTATAACGAATTACCACAAATTTATTGTCTTATGGTTCTGGAGGTCAGAAGTCCAAAACAGGTCTTATTGGGCTAATTCAGGTGTCACCAGGGATACATTATTCTAAAAGTTTTGAGGGAGAATCTGTTTCCTTGCATTTCCCTGCTTCTAGAGGCCACCTGAATTCCATGGCTCATGGCCCTTCCCTTTATCTTCCAAGGCAGCAGTGTAGCATCTCCAAATCTCTCTGACCCGGAAACATACTCCTCTGACTTCGTTTCTGCATATACAGACCCTGTGATTACATTAGGCCCACTTGGATAACCCAGGCTAATCTCCTTATTTCAGAGTCAGTTGATAGGTGATTGGTCGGAAATCTTTTTTTTTTTTTTCTTGAGACGAAGTTTTGCTCTTGTTGCCCAGGCTGGAGTGCAATGGCATAATCTCAGCTCACTGCAATCTCTACCTCCTGAGTTCAAACGATTCTCCTGCCTCAGCCTTCTAAGTAGCTGGGATTACAGGCACCCAGCACCATGCCCAACTAATTTTTGTTTTTTTAGTGGAGACAGGGTTTCATCATGTTGGCCAGGCTGGTCTCAAACTCCTGACCTCAGGTGACCCACATGCCTCAGCTTCCCACAGTGCTGGGATTACAGGCATGAGCTACCATGCCCAGCTCGGTCTGTAATCTTAATTCTCCTTTGCCCTGTAATCTAACATATTCATAGATTCTGGGGATTAGACATGAACATCTTTAGGGGACCATCATTCTGCCTGCCTACCAGAGTCATTTTCTTGTGTTCCCCACCAGAGATATTATGTGCTTATATCAACTGTCAGAGTTCCATGGCAGAGGTCAGAATGAACTCCAATTCACTCAAATAGAATGAGATTTATCAAAGGACTTTCAAAGTCAATGGGAGGGCTAAAGAAACAGTTTCTAGGTTAAGTGTCCAGAAATGACTAAGCCACATGTAACTGGACCACCAAGGTGCAGCTTTTGTTTATTTTCTATAAAGGAAACTGTAGATCAGGAATTTGTCTGCAAGGTAGAAAGCCTCTGCTCAGCTGTAGGCTTAAGAACCACACTTCCTCTGCTAGAATCACACCAGCCAAAGAGATACATTTAATCACCTGTCCCCTTCACCACTTAACCCAGTTCCACCTCCAAGTTTTGCATGAATGCACTGAATTTATAATACCTAAAATCCCATCCAGGACAATAGCTGCAAGGAAATCGGGGAAGTGTCATTTTTATCTTCATAATTTCTACAGTATAGAACAGCACATTTGGAAGTTAAGACAGATGTTGAGTGAACCAACCTGGTATATACACTGATACATTGACAGATTTTTCCCATAAAAATACAAATAGTGGTATAATTGCACACATAATAATGCTCCTTGCTCTTTTTTCTTTAAATTAATATAAATGTATCAACAATTTTTTCAAATCATCACATAAGCAGCTTTTTTATGGCTGTATAATATTCCTTTATATAGGTACAGCATAATTAAATTCATTCGTCTCTTTTTGCTAGCTATTTGTCTTGTTTCTACTCTTTTGCTATTACGTACATCTGTATATCTTATACATTTATATCATTTTGTACATAGGCCAGTGTATCTATTGGGTCAATTCCCATAAAGCAAATGTCTAGATCAAAGGGTAGTTTCATTTGTAAATTTGGTAATTTTTGCCAAAATCATTCCAAAAAGGTTATGCCACTTTGTACTCTTGTCAGCAGTTAATAAATGGTCTTTTTTCAACACCCTTGCTGACAAAGGTACATTATAAACCTTTTTTAAACTTTTGTTGACATGGTGGGAGAACAAAAGGTTCAGATTTAATTTGCACATCTCTGGTGAGGATGAAGGTTGAACATGTTTTTGTGAACTCTCTGCTCATAATCTTTCTCCATTAAAAAAATTTGGCCTTTAAGTATTTGTAGAAGTCCTTTATTATGAAAATCAACATCTTAGTTGTGATATTTGTAAATATATCTTTCTAATTTTTCAGTTGTTACTTAACATTTTACATGATTTGTTTCATGAAGAAGTTTTTTATTTCTATATAGTAGAAATTATTAATCTTTTTGATAGATTTTGAATTTCTGTCATAGTTAGAAAAGTCCTCCCTACTCAAATTCTTTAACTCACGGAAATCTATTTGGAATATGTAAAGTGTGACAAGTGGATATAAATTTAATTTTTCCAGATGGCTACCCTATTTCTGTACTTTTCTTTGAGTTCTAATTGATCTGTCCATTCTGGCTTCAATACATTTTTAAAATTTTTGTAACCTTATAATAATATACTTCATATAAGGGTAAGTCCTCATTAATTACTCTCTCTTTTCAGAATTGTCTTTTGTGGCTTTTTTGTGTGTTAAGTCTGGAAGCAGCTTGTCTAGTTCAAAAAAATAGCTATTTATGTTGTTTCTACTCTTTTGCTATTACATACATCTGTGTGTACGTAATAGCAAAGTCCTGCTGTATTTTTATTGAGATTATGTTATATTTAGACATTAACTTAGAAATAACTTACATTTTTATTCTACTGAAAGATCTTAACCAAGAATATTATATGCCCTTTGTATTTTCTAGTTCACATCCCTTAGGGCGTTTTAACATTTTCTTCAAATAAATGTTGTATTTTTCTGGTTAGGTTTATTTTTAGAGATGTTGTCTTCTTATTGTATTGTAATTCAAAAAATTATTTCTATTAGTTGTTTTTATGTACAGAGGTTATTGATGCCACTATATTTACTTTATTATCCTTAGGTATTTTTCTCCACTTGATCATCCATGAACAAGGTTGTAGTCACCAATTATTTTCTGTAAATAGTCAGATAGTAAATATTTAAGTCTACTTATTTAAGTCTTTATGGTCTCTGCTGAACATACTCAACTTGCTGTTGTAGCATGAAAGTAGCCATAGTCACAGTGTGAATGAATGAGCATGGCTGTGTTCCATTAAAACTTTACTGTGGGCTGGGCGCGGTGGCTCACGCCTGTAATCCTGGCACTTTGGGAGGCTGAGGCGGGCGAATCATGAGGTCAGGAGTTCGAGATCACCCTGGCCAACATGGTGTAACCCCGTTTCTACTAAAAATACAAAAAATTAGTTGGGCATAGTGGCAGGCACCTGTAATCCCAGCTACTTGGGAGGCTGAGGCAGAAGAATCGCTTGAACCCAGAAGGCGGAGGTTGCAGTGAGCTGAGATGGCGCTACTGCACTCCAACCTGAGCAACAGAGTGAGATTCCGTCCCCCACCCCCAAAAAAAAACTTCACTGTGGACATTGACATTTAAGTTTCATATGATTATCGTGTAACACAAAATGTTATTCTTTTAATTTTTTTCCAACCATTAAAAATGTAAAAACCATTTTTAGCTCATGAGTCCCACGTAAACACGTGTGGCCAGATTTCGCCCATGGGCTAGAGTTTGACAACACCTAGACAAGGTGAACAGAGGTCCTCTGCTGCTCACATACTTGTTCCTCCTATTATATCTCTAGTTTTTGTTTTTATTGACAAGATGTTACTTGGACTGTGAATATTCTTAAGTATTATATCTTTATTGTGAATGACACCCTTTAACATTATAAAGGTCCCGACTTTTGTTTCACTTTTTGGCCATAATTCTACCTTGCCTAGTACTGAGATCACAAATATTGCTTTCTTTTGGTTTACATTTTCTTGCTACACATTTTCCCATGTTTTTATTTTCAAACTGTTGAAATAATTTTATTTTAAATATGCTTTTATATAGGGCATAGAGTTGGGTTTTCTTTCTTATAAGGCCTGATAGTATTTTTCTTGTAATAGGTGATTTAAATGTAAATGTATTGATATGTGGGGTATGTTTGATGTTATTATTTCAGATAACTTTACAATATGTATACATTAAATTAGGAAACAAAACCAATAAAATTAGAAAGTTGTAATTTTAGGGGAAAACTATTAGCCAACTTTTCAGGAAAATTAGTTATAGCAAAAGAAAACCTCTCACAAATGATAAGAAAAAAGTAATCACTGATTTTAAGAAATTAAATTTTTAAAGATTTTTTGGTTCAACTTTAAGCAAATTTGAAAACTTCTATGCAACTTGTAATTTCCTGGGAAAATATAATTTACCCAGATTTACTTTAGGTAAAATAATTAGACAAATCTATTAGTATAGAAAATATACAGTTCTGTTAGAAATTAAAGCTAAAAAATTAAAGTTTATTAACTAATTTAAAAAGAATAGTAGGCCAGGCGCGGTGGCTCAAGCCTGTAATCCCAGCACTTTGGGAGGCCGAGACGGGTGGATCACGAGGTCTGGAGATCGAGACCATCCAGGCTAACACGGTGGGCTAACATCGTGGGCTAACACGAAACCATCCCGTCTCTACTAAAAAATACAAAAAACTAGCCGGGCGAGGTGGCGGGCGCCTGTGGTCCCAGCTGCTCGGGAGGCTGAGGCAGGAGAATGGCGTAAACCCGGGAGGCGGAGCTTGCAGTGAGCTGAGATCGGGCCACTGCACTCCAGCCTGGGAGACAGAGCGAGACCCCGTCTCAAAAAAAAAAAAAAAGAAAAGAATAGTAATAAACTCATTACAAGTTAACATAAATAACATATTACAGATCTCGTTAATGTCTGACTCAATAAAAGATAGTTGAATTCTCATACCTACTTCTGCAGTCAATCTGCTGCAATATGATGTTTTGGTTGAAATAATTAAAAAAAAAAATCCAGCCTCACACAGATATGTAGTTAGAAAATGGAGGAGTATTTCAACAGCCTTTTCAGATAATTATCGATAGTCTTCTTTGAAACTAAACCAGAACTGGATAAGTGGTAGTTTCTTAAAAGTTAGTTCCAAAGTAGAATCTGAAACTATATCATTAAATTTTTTGAACTCTGTTATATCAAAATACATTAGTCTGTCTTGTAATTGAATGACATCTTTTACCCATGCATGATTTTGTAACAGTGTGTATTATGCATTTGGAAAATATGGACTTCAAATATGCAGGTCTTCTAAACATGTATACATTTTATTGAACAATATAAAACATGTGAAAATGTCACCACAATTCCTATCAGAAAATTCTAAGTATTGAAACGTTCATAGTGGTAGATATAAGTTTTCCGTTACTTCAAAACTTGAATTTTATCTTTGGCAGCACACCTGTCAGTTATTTCCCTGGAAGTCAGGAATACTTCTTTCATTTTTGAACAAATGTTTACCTCCTACCTAAGTCTGAAAACACTTTGTCTTGTCAGCTGTTCTTTCAGTAAAAATGGCTGTCCATGAAAAAAAAAAGTAAAAGTAGTCATTCAGTTTGCAACTCAAAGAATCACTTAAGTGCTTTTCCTGGAGACAGCCATTGTACTTCAGTATGCAGCAGGAGTGCTTTTTGTGTGCTTCCCATTTTATCACAGAAAAGATCAAAAAAGTGTGTGCTCAAGGGTCAATAGTTAATAACATTAACAACTTTTACTGCTTCATCAAAGATACTCTTTTGTTTTTTTTGAGATGGAGTTTTGCTCTTGTTGCCCAGGCTGGAGTGCAATGGCGCGATCTCGGCTCCCCGCAACCTCCGCCTCCCGGGTTCAAGAGATTCTCCTGCCTCAGCCTCCCGAGTAGCTGGGATTACAGGCATGCGCCACCACGCCTGGCTAATTTTGTATTTTTAGTAGAGACGGGGTTTCTCCATGTTGGTCAGGCTGGTCTCGAACTCCTGATCTCAGGTGATCCACCCGCCTTGGCCTCCCAAAGTGCTGGGATTACAGGTGTGAGCCACTGCGCCCGCCCTGTCAAGGATATTCTTAAATGAAACTGACATTTAAATCAATGTGTTCATTCTACTGTGAGGGCATGGCAATGAAGAATGCAAGCACTGCTAGGATGGTTTGGTGCCACTACCTTCCTACATTCCTGCTAAGGCACTGGCCATTAAATTTACCATTGCTTTTGTGCCATCAATGCCAAATGCTAACACAGGTGTTCCAGGATAGACCGTTAGATTCAAAAAAAGTTGCCAGTCATTCACATAGGAAGAGATCTTCTTTGAATAGTGTATGCTGATACTGTTAGACAAATATAAGCAAAACTGCAAGTCTAGCCACATCTGTAAATGTGAGCCATTTGTAGTACATCTGTTATGTACTCATACAAATTTTAAAAATAAAAACAAAAGGTAATCTAATCATGCTTCTTTAAAAAGTTTTCAGCCATTTACAAGGCAAAAGTATAATTTTGCAGATGAGTTACGAACTGAGTCTTTATGTTTGCAGCTACATTTAAAATCTAACAAGTTATTTTATTATTGGAAAGTGCCATGATTTCATCGACTAAATTTTTATCCATGGGTGATTACTGCAAATGGAATATTTTGGTCTTAGACCTCAGAATGTGCATTCATCAGTATCAACTATATAAAATTTTATTAGTCTCTAGGTTTTTGTGTACATTTCTCTAATGCATTTATCTAGCTTTTAGTTTGAAAGGCTGCAACAAATAATTTTTTTTGGCTCATCACATATAGGTTTACAATTTTAAAATCTTTTTTCTTTAAACTATGAACAATTGGTCTCAAAACAATTCTTCAGCTTGACTGTCACTATAATACTTTTCAAAAATGCACAGCTCATCATCAAGAAGTATACTTTGCAATTTCTTCCTGAGATTTACATCTTAGTAGCATCACCTGCATCCTTCTTTGTACATTCTACTTGATAACAACTGCCTTGGGCATTATTCTACACATTTTGTGGCTTAGGATTTTTAGCTCTTCTCTGATTTACTGAAAATGGAATTTGTGTTTTTGTTACTTGTTTTCTTTGTTGTTTTGGGATAATTTTCAGGGGAAAAAGGGATGTGCCAATATTATATGAACGTCTTCAGATTGGAAGTCACCACAAAACAACTAAGCGTTTTACTCTATTATACAATGTATACGGAAAAGAACACAAATCATGGCCAGGCGCAATGACTCACGCCTGTAATCGCAGCACGTTGGGATTCCAAGGTGGGCGGATCACCTGAGGTCAGGAGTTCAAGACCAGCCTGGCCAACATGGTGAAACCCCATCTGTACTGAAAATACAAAAATTAGCTAGGCGTGGGGGCAGGCACCTGTAATCCGAGCTACTCGGGAGACTGAGGCAGGAGCATCTCTTGGACCCAGGAGGCAGAGGTTGCAATGAGCCAAGATCATGCCATTGCACTCCAGCCTGGGCAACAAGAGTGAAACTCCCTCTCAAAAAACAAAAAACAAAAATACCTCACAAATTACGAATTTACAGCTTCATTAATTATCACAAAGGAAACCCCATGTAACCATCACTAGGTCAAGAAATGGAATAAGACCAGCACCCCAGAAGTCTACATCGTGTTCCCTTCTGGCCCCTAGTAACCTCTCTTCTTTCTGATTTGTAACGGATAGATTAGTTTGGCCAGCTTTTGAATTTTGTATAAATGAAATCATATAGTCTGTATTCTTTTCTGTCTGACTTCTGTTCACCCTTATGTTTGTGTGATTCTTTCTTTTGGTGGGCATAATAGCACAATTGAGTGTCCATTCTACTGTTGGTAAACGTTTGGGGTTATGAATAATGCTGCTATGAATATATTTGTATGTGACATTTTTGTGCACAGATGTATGTGTTTTTATAATATGCCAAGGAGTGGAATTGCTGGTCATAAGACATAGATGATTTTAGCTTTAGTGGGTATTGCCAAGAAGACCACTTAATCTTAATTGCAATTAAGATTTCACTACATGAAATCTTATATTAATTATGTATTTATTATTTATATATTAATTTATATATTAACATGTATATTAATTATATATTTCACTACATGACCAATCAAGTACAGGGTCTTGTAAAGACTACAGTGGTTTACTTTTGGTGAACTTTTTAAAAAGAAAGTTACTTGAGAATGCACCCCAGCACACACGGTTGCAAATGAAGAAAGAAGTAGATGTAATACAGAAAAAAGAAGGGAAGAGAGGAAAGGGCCCTCAGTGTTGCCAGCTATGCAGTAGTCCAGATTGCAATTAAGATTAAGTGGTCTTAATTTGAAATTTATTTTGATGACAAAAGAGATTGAACACTGGCCTCAAGCCTGTAATCCCAGCACTTTGGGAGGCCGAGACGGGCGGATCACGAGGTCAGGAGATAGAGACCATCCTGGCGAACACAGTGAAACCCCGTCTCTACTAAAAAATACAAAAAACTAGCCGGACGAGGTGGCGGGCGCCTGTAGTCCCAGCTACTCGGGAGGCTGAGGCAGGAGAATGGCGTGAACCCGGGAGGCGGAGTTTGCAGTGAGCCGAGATCCGGCCACTGCACTCCAGCCTGGGCGACAGAGTGAGACTCTGCCTCAAAAAAAAAAAAAAAAAAAGAGATTGAACACTATTATATATGATACATTGGCTCTTGCATAGCTTTGGGGGGTGAACTTTTTCTCAAATGATGTCTACTTTTCCTGGGAGTTTTCTGTCTTTGATTTAGAGATATGGGGGCGTTCTTGATATACTCTGGATATGACCCTTTGGTAGATTATTGCAAATATCTTTTCCCATTCTTTGTTTTACCTTTTTATTCAGTAGTAGTTTCTTTTGATTATCCAAAGTTTATAGTTTTATGCCAAATTAATTAATCCTTATAATGGTTTGTATGCTTTTGTGTTCAGTTTCAGAAATCTTTTCCTAAACAAAATCATAAAGGTACCTTCTATGTTTTATCATTTTAATCTTTCACATTTAGATCTACAGTTCACCCAGAGTCTATTTTTGTGTGTGGTGTGAGGCTGAAATTAATATTAACTTTTTTCTGTATGTATACACATTTAACCCAGAACAGTGTATTTTAGAAAACCCCTTCTTTACAACACTGCAGTGTTACCTCTGTCATAAATCAAGTGTCCACTATGTGGGGTGAGAGAGAGGAGAGGGAGAGAGAAAGAGAAAAGGACTGACTCAGCAAAGAATTTTCAACTTTCAACTAACTGATATTCAAGATAGAGATAAAGGAAAAAATAGGAGGTGATCATTACAGAAACAAATATAAGAATAGTTTGCAGGATTGAACAGAGATCAGTTCAAGTTGAAAAGGCCTATTGTGTTCCAAGCAGCATGAATGAAAAAGACTAGACCTAGGTCCAAAATGAAATTTTAAATAATCACAGATAGCGAGGAGTTGACAAAAAATATTCCAGATGGGGAAGTTCAGTCCAATGAGAAAGGAATGAGAATTTGACTAGCATCAGGCTTCTCACCAGCAATAGTAGATGCTGGAAAGCCACAGAGCAAGGCCTTTGAAGTTTAAGGGAAAAATGAGTGTCAACTAAAATTATATATTTCACTAAATGATCAATCAAGTACAAGGGCCTTGTAAAGATGCCAGTGGTTAACTTTTGGTGAACTTTTAAAAAAAAAGTTACTTGGGAATGCACCCTAGCACACAGAGTTGCAAATGAAGAAAGAAGTAGATGTAATATAGAAAAAAGAAAGAAAGAGGAAGAGAGGAAAGGGCCATCAGAGTTGCCAGCTATGCAGTAGTCTAGAAATACATCAGTACAAACTGGAGTGGCAAGTTTGTGATCTCAAGTATGTCTCCAATAGCATGAATG
This sequence comes from Rhinopithecus bieti, assembly GCF_001698545.2. NCBI lineage: Eukaryota > Metazoa > Chordata > Mammalia > Primates > Cercopithecidae > Rhinopithecus > Rhinopithecus bieti. The sequence continues at coordinate 2,709,091 of NW_016811519.1, read as the reverse complement.
GATTCTAGGCAGCAGATAGAATGACTAAAAAGCTAGATGATATTAGGAATATGGTGAAGAGTGCAAATATTACTTCTCTCAACAAGGAAGAAAAGACATTCAGAAATTCTAGGGAAAAATATTCTTTAAGTATTCATAGTCCAAATATGAAGTGAATTAGAATATGACCTGATTTAGAGACTGATGTGAGTAAAAACGATCCCTTTGACCTTTATGCTGAGAATTTTACCCTTTGTGGGTCACAAGTTTTGACAGTGACCCTTAGTGAAAGTAATTTAATCATATTGAAGCAAACAATTCCTATACAATCATAATAATGTATTATTTATTGATTTTCAACTTATTGACAAAACAATGAAGGGTTTGTTATGAGTATAGAACAGAATGTAAATGTTACCAACTTTGGAAATAGAAAGCCCAGCAAGGAGAAGGCCATAAAGGGATGCAGGTACTATTAGAATACAAAGGAAGACATCAAGAGATACAACTTGTATTTGGTGGAACCAGAAAGAGCTTTTAGAACATTGTTGATGTATAAAAATAGGGGAACTAAAAATGGTGATATAACTATAAACATTTTGAAGTGAAGAGGAATGGTTTTATGAGCTCATATTTCATCTGTCACAGAAAAAGTCACTAGATATATTTTCTAAAACTGATAGTTTAGGAAAATGCTATAAGGAAATTATTTTAAGAGTTGGAACTAACTGCTAGAAGAACTGAAGTACAAATGGTTAAAAATGCTTGTCTCTGGGAGAGGGAATTTTATTTTTGATTATGTAAATGTTTGACTTTGATCAAAATAAGCAGCATATTAAAAGACACATCATGTCAAATTGGATTATTTCCAGAAATGCAAATGTAATTCAACATCAGAAAATCTGTTGAACTAAGTCACTACTTTAATAGATTGAAAGAGAAAATAATAATCATCTCAAATAGGTACAGAAAATTCAATAAAATTCAACAACCACTTATGATTCTAAAACTGGGAATTAAAAAATATTAATTTGAAAAAGTTACAAGTGGGAAAACATGCCAACTGTATTTAAAATCAATATTCAAATGCTAAAACTATTACCTTTAAAATCAAGAGTAAGAAAAATGCTATTGTTACTTTGATTCACAATTGTTCTGGAAGTCCTACCCTGCAGAATAATATAAGGAAAAGAAATAAGAAGTACAAATAATGGGAAAGAAGAAAAAAATCCATCTTTCACTACAGATTATTCACATAGAAACTTCCCAAGATGTATAGGCAATAAAAAATATTTAGCAAGGTTGCTGGATGTAAGATTTTATTTCTATACATTTTAACAGAAAATGTATTTTTAAAAGATGTTATTACAGTAACTACAAAAAAAATAAGACCTTTAGGGACTAATCTAATGAAAGTTGTGAAACAATTGTAAAATTTCATTGAAAGAGACAAGAAAACATACCATGTTTATAGTTAAGAAGGCTCAGTATTGATAAATGCCAAGTATTCTAAAAATGATTGATAGATTTAATGTAGTTTAGTAATAGGTTCTATTTTGTGGAATTTGACAAACTGATGCTAAAATTTATATAAGAGAACAAAAGGCAAGATTGGTCAAAATTTATATAAAAGGACAAAAGGCAAGATTGATCAAAAGACACCTAAAAAAGAACAACCTACTAATTCCACCTCCAGGTAATTTGTGCACGTATGCGCCAGACAATATGTACTCAAAATTTATAGCAGCCTTGTTCATAACAGTAAAGACCAAAATAAAACAAAATTAGAAAGAAATCACATGTCCACCAATGGTAGAATAGATACATAAATTGTGGTATATTCCTATACTGAAATACTACATAATAACAGAAAAAAAAGTGAATAACATCTACCTGCAGTAGCCTGGCTGAATTTTCAAAGCCTAGTGTTTAAAGGAAAAAGAAAATAATAGATAAATGCACTCAATATGATTCTCTTCCTATAAAGTTCTAAAAAGATAAAGTTAACAATGTTTTATTTATTACATGTTATGTAATGTATATGTTTAAAGAGTAAAGGACAGATAAGGGATTAGTAACACAAAATTTTGGATAGTGATTATTTCTGGGACATGAGCTCAGGCAGTGAGAGAGAAATGGAAGTAGAGAGAGGCTTATAAGATACTCCCAAAGTACTGGGAATTTGTATTCCAAGGTGGATGGTGAGTATGTAGAGATTCATCTTATTCAAGAAAACATGCATAGGCCATTAACCATAGAAGATTCTATTTATCTTCCTTTTATCGCTTCCCAGAGACAACCACTATTCTAATCAAATATTATTTATTTGCATGTAAATGATACAAATAATCATATTGTTTTCAAACTTACACAAATGGTATCATACTCTATATTGCCTGGAACCTGTGCTGACTCAGTATATGTTGTCAGGATCTATCCATCATTACTCTTATAATGCCCATTTTAAAGAAAAGTAAGAGGTCAGGCGCAATGGCCCATGCCTGTAATCCCAGTTCTTTGGGAGGCCGAGGCAGGCGGATCACCTGAGGTTGGGAGGTCAAGACCAGGCTGACCAACATGGAGAAACCCCGTTTCTAATAAAAACACAAAATTACAAAATTATCTGGTCGTGGTGACACATGCCTGCAATCCCAGCTACTCGGAAGGCTGAGGCAGGAGAATCGCTTGAACCCAGGAGGAGGAAGTTGCGGTGAGCCAGGATCGCACCATTGCAGTCCAGCCTGGGCAACAAAGGTGAAACTCCATCTCAAAAAAAAAAAAAAAGGGCGGGGGGAAGGAGAGAGGAGGGGAGGAGAGGGGATGAGAGAGGAGGAGAGGGGAGGAGAGGAGAATCAAAAGCCCAGAGAGGCCCAAGGCACAGAGAGATTCAAGGTCACACACTAGTGAGTGTACAGCTGGGATCTGAACTGAGATTCCACACTATATTTTCTCCCATATAGATCTAATTCATTCACTTTAAATGGCTTCAAATGATTAGACTCCTGTTTATATTTTAAAGTTTCCTTTTTTTAATATTGCAAACAGTACTTTGTGCAAACCTCTTGGTACACATTTATGGGTATCCGCATTTTCAGTTTTCTTAGATCTTGCCAAATTGCTTTCCAAATAGTTGCCCTCACAAGTAATGTGTGAACATTCCAATTTCTTCACATTATTACCAATATTTATTATTTTCAGATTTTGGTATCTATCAGTTCCTAAGGGATATGAAATGGTAATTCATTTTAATTTGCCTTTTCTAATTTTAGTGATGCTAAAAATTTTGGTCATTTGGGTTTACTTTTCTATGAATTGCCTGTTGATATTCTTTGCCCACTTTTTCTATGAATTGCCTGTTGAAATTGTGTTGCTTGACATTTGTTTGTTGATTGGTACAAGGTGTTTACACATATTAGAGAAGGATAATTCACATATATATATTAAATATCTTTTTCTCAGTCTGTGGTTGGTCTTTTAACTTGGTGTTTGGTGTCTGCGTGATACAAAAGACTTTTATTGAATGTAGTATCATGTGTCAGCATTTCCTTTATGAGCTGTGCTTTTTTTCTGTTCATGATTGTTTTTCAAGGAAAGCATACCATTGTATTACAAAAAAAAGTTTTTCACTTTCAGACAACTACCAAGTCCTCTTCCAGACTTCCTGTACATTTTTGTACCAAAATGATGATGTGTGTGACAGCACAGATGGTAGAAAAAAGACTCAGACCAAAGTGGATATTACATGGATCCTTCTACTGCGCTACTATATTCACCTTCAGAGGATTAATAATCTGAGCAAACTGCTAGGTAGGTTTTTGATGTGTTAAGAGAGAACATATTTCTTTCTAATTCCTGTTTAAGTCGTGTTTCTTGTTGAGAATTATAAGATACTTTGACATCCTTCTGAGTGACTGTCATCAGAAGATGAAAATTTCATGGGTTCTTAACCTGGGATACATGCATCTTTGGATAGAATAGTATTTCAATGTAATTGGTTTCTTTAGAAATTCTCTATATATTATTTCATATGTTTAAAAACATTATGATAAGGAGGCATCCAGAGGCTTTCTAAGACCACTGCCAAAGTGGTCCATGGCTCAGAGCAGTTAAGAACTAGTGATTCCAATGTGACAGTTTATGAAATGAACAAGATGACATTTTGGCTTTAGAGAAAGAGTGGTCCAGTAGCCAGTATGTCAAAGGGAAGAAATGCAAGACTTCAGATGGGATATTAATTCCATGGAGTTTTTTTTTTTTTAAATCATTGGTGCTATCTAAAAAATATCCAGAAAAACTGATAAAATCTGCTTCACATCAGTCCCCCTTGTGATTGTGTGACATTGTTGTTTTATCTGTGCTCATGATGTTGGTGATCCAGTGTTACCCATCAGTGCAAACAGTCAGAATAGGTAATTTGACCCATGTCAGGACACTGTGATGGGGAAACCAGCAGGGCAAATAGGCTGAGTCACAGAGTTGCTAAGCACAGTTACCAGGAACTAACAAGCCCTCTGAAAGGTGTCAGGACAAAAAGGTTCATGGTGACGAGGGCTAGAGCAAGGGAAGTTCAGAGGGAAAGGACATGAAGAAGAACCAGTGCAGCCAGCTCTGGTGATCCCTTGCCCTTCAGCCACTCTGATCACCTCTGAATTCACCTGCTGGCACTTCCCACCACAAGTGCCATGTCGTACTGCTTTTCTGCCCTGGGCTTTCTTTGAAGCTACTGAGGTTTGACCAGCCTGCAGACAGGGTTTCCACAGACACAGGAGTAACCTTCAACTATTGAGGTAGGGAGCTCCTAGATAAACATACCAGCTTCTCAGTCTCTCGATGGGATAGTTGTACGTGGTTTGTCAGAAGGTCCCCAGTGGGACTGAGCCCTCACTGCCCAAGGCTGTAACCCACTCATTTACTCGCCCTTATTGGCTCTTTTTCTTTTCTCTGTCACATTTTGTCCATTCCCTCACTTGTGCTTCTTGAAATGACTTTTCAAATAAACTGTCTACAAATTCTTACCTTAGAATCTGTTTTAGGGGGAACCCAAAAGAAAATAGCTACATGGAATATATGACACCATTGTTAATACCTAAAACTAAGCATTAGCCTCATGTGCCTCTGAAATTTTCTTTTTTTAATTTTTTTTTTTTTTATTGTCACCCAGGCTGGTGTGCAGTGGTGCAATCTTGGCTCACTGCAACCTTCACCTCCCAGATTCAAGTGATTCTCCTGCCTCAGGCTCCTGAGTAGCTGGGATTACAGGCATGTGCCATCATGCCCAGCTAATTTTTATATTTTTAGTAGAGATAGGGTTTCACTGTTTTGGCTAGGCTGGTCTCAAACTCCTGACCTCAGGTGATCCTTCCATCTCAGTCTCGCAAAGTGCCAGGATTATAGGCATAAGCCACTGCACCTGGCCTGAAGTTTTCTTTCCTTCCGTGGCAAGAAACAATTCCATTAGTGTATAAGCCCTAAAAACAGAGGAAGGTCATTAGCAGCCTTTAGTGGAGGTGAGAATATGTAAAGATAGTGGTTAGTGAGCAAATACCAACAATGTTGAGATCATCCCATTTTCTAACATTAACCTAAACTAAGGTGTTTTTCTTTCCTAAGCATCTGCAACACCAGTATCTGGAATTTCTTTGCCAGATGATACACTTCTCACATCCCTTTACAACTCTGAGTTGATTTTGCGCCAGAAAGAAGTGCATTTTTTCCTTAAAAAATTCTTACAGCTGTATTCTTCTTCTTGTATTGATGAATTTCCAAAAGAACTTCTTTGTCAACTGGAAAATCCCCTCTTTCAGAAAAGAATTACGTGAATCATCTGCCAAGGTAACATGTTTTGAAATATCATATGTTTACATAAAACTTATTGGAATCATCCTTATATTTCAGAAGGAAGCACATTAGCTTCCATGCTGGCACAAAGATTTCTAGTTCCCTCACAGTTCTAGGGAAGGCTCTTTCCTGTGTTGCCATGTGGATAGCCCAACCAAACATCCTGGGATTTTAGGACAGTTCACATTTCAATTGTTCAGTCTTGTTTTCATGAGTCTTTTAAAGTGCCTCAGAAGTCTCTGTATTCTGCACAAAACAGCATCTCTCAAGCGACCATTTTGCCAAGAAGTTACACAAATTTCAGTATCATCACCCTATAAGAAAGCTAGACTGAGAGTGTCTAAATCCGTGCCCAATTTCTGTACCTTGGTTTTAAATGCGTGATAAAAATTCTTCATTGTGGGTACTTTTTGCAATCGTGAGTGTGAATAAATAATAGAGGTAACACTTTAAAATAAAAGTGCAAAGGCTTTTTATTTGGAAAAGTGTTATTAAATTGGATACATTTTCCCAAGATATGTAATATGGAAACATTTTAAGATACTGATTGTAGAGACATAGAAAGAGGAATATAAATGGAGATTTTAAAATTAAAGCTACTAAAGTCTTGAATAATAGTAGTTTGGATAAACTTCCAAAATGAATGTGATAAAAGATACTGAAAAAGTAAAGGATTTTATTTAAAAATAAGAATATGTATTTGAAATTGGTATTCAGCCAACCTATGTTGAATACCTACTATGTGCCAGAGACACTCTTAGTTGGTGGAGAAACAAAGGATGGATAAAGCATAGTCCCTGTACATATAGTCTTAGTGTGGTGGTAGAGAAACAGTGACAGGGTTAAAACAGAGGAAAGTTACTTTATTTCAGAGATGTTTTTTAAGAGAAAATGGCAGGATTAATACTAGCAGAAATAATGTGAAAATTAGTACATCTTAGTTTTACTTTCAATAGGGCTGATTGGCAAAGGATAGATGAAAAGTGAGGCTTTTTTTTTTTTTGGAGACAGAGTCTCTTTCTATTGCCCAGGCTGGAGTGCAGTGGTGTGATCTTGGCTCACTGCCACCTCTGCCTCCTGGGTTCAAGTGATTCTTCTGTCTCAGCCTCCTGAAAAAGTGAGTTATTTAAGAGACAGGTGATGAAGTTATGAAGCTTATGACACAAGAATGGAAAGGAAGAGATGGCTGTAAAACATATTTGCTTAAGTAACATTGAAAACAACAACAACAGTTTTGTGACTCTTTGAACCTGGAAAGTGAAGAGGAAATGACTAGAGCCTCTTGTACCATTTGGAACTTCTATCTGTGATCATTAGTGCATGGTGACATCATTAGCACATACAGGGGAGGCAGGAGGATGAGCGCATTTTTCTGCTTTGTAGATACAGAATTGGAGATTCTTGTAGAAAACTCAAGTGGATATAGCATATTGTAAACTTCCAATACATATTTGTGAAATGAGTAAGTTGTACAGAATTCTTTCAAAACTAGAAAAAAAATCACTGATGTATTTTGAATTATCTCTACTTTGGACTTTACCATTGAACTCTTTAATTTTTAAAGCTATAGATTTTCCCATATAAGATAAATTCATGTTACTGTTGCCAGCTCTCCCAGAGAAGTTCCCAGAGAACTGATAATGTGGCTTGTTCCAGAATGGTGACCCTTGCTTATCTTATCCTACTAGAATATAGCAGCCTTATGTTTTGGGTAGATAATTATACTTTTTTTTTTTTTTTGAGACGAAGTCTTGCTCTGTCGCCCAGGCTGGAGTGCAGTTGCGCGATCTCAGCTCACTGCAAGCTCTGCCTCCCGGGTTCACGCCATTCTCCTGCCTCAGCCTCTTGAGTAGCTGGGACGACAGGCACCCACCACCACGCCCAACTAATTTTTTGTATTTTTAGTAGAGACAGGGTTTCACCATGTTAGCAAGGATGGTCTTGATCTCCTGACCTCGTGATCCACCCACCTCGGCCTCCCAAAGTGCTGGGATTACAGGCATGAGCCACCGCACCTGGCCAATAATTATACATTTTTTTAAAAACATCACTCTTTTGAACATTTCTTCCCTATTCAAGAGAGTCAGATGACTGTTAATAAATTGTAAGTTTTAAAAGTAGTGGAAAGACCTATTAAGATATTTTAAGAATCCAGTTAAAGAAATGATTCTCAGTTGGGGTCATGCAGTGGCCCTCAGTGCAATGTATTGAAAGCACACTGGAAGATTTTTCAAACGACTTCCTCTCTCTTCCCAGATACTGGGATATTGTGGCATGCCCGATGCTTAGCAACCCCATTCTGTGCCCAGATTCTAAATCGTTCAGGAAATAAGATAAAAGAGTAAAACAGATTGGGATTTAAAAGTGCTCATCTTTAGGAGTCATGAAGTTGATATTATAGGATGTCACTTATATTTATTGGTGAAATGATCTTCATAGTAATGAGTACCGAAGTAGACAGATTTACTAATCTGGCCTCATATTATTGGGTCATTTCAGGCTCCTCACGTGGGGACAGGCTCCTTAAAATCTGTTACATGAGGAGCAGAGAGTGTTCACTTCCTGCAAACATTTTACTCCCAGGAAGAAAACACAGAAATAGGCATGCCCAAAGTTCTTTTTCCCAGATTCAGCAATCGAGCAACACTCCTCCATGGGAAGGAGTGAGTGAGGAGGTGAGCAGGCCGGGAAGGTCATGTTAATGTCTGGCCCTGCACACAGAAGCGCTCAGTGGGAGTAGAATGACATCGTTGCCATCTAACACCAGATTCAGATTCACCCCTCCTGGGAACTGAGACTGTCTTTGAGGATTACTGCCAGGTGTCACAGATACCTCAGGCATTTTGGAGTAGGAGGCAGAGGACAGGAAGACTGAGAACAATAGTTTCAATTGATCTATTCTTGTGAATATTATCTAAGAGTTCAGAAACTAATAGGTGTGATTTCTTAAATACTATTCTAAAAGGAACTCTGCTTGAGTATTTTAGTATTAAGGGCAGTCTATCATTACCCATTTCCCAAAGATTATGCTCCAAATGTTCAAGCTTGAATACATTGTAAATACATGTGATATTTCTAATGGCAGCAGTGTTATCAAAGAGTTGTTTCACCCTGTTTGCTCTTTTTTGATATAATTAGTTTAACACTCCCCAGGATAATCAGCTCTGGAGATCACTGTCTCTTGCCTGACAGGTGCAAACCACCTCATCATGTGTTCGTTTCACTGGGGTAGACAGCTAATGAGCATAAAGCCTTTTGGATTTATATATATATATATATATATAAACTCCAAGCTTGGCTGATTTTTATAATAACATTTTTGAACCTTTAATCACTCAGGAGGCTATTTTCAATCAAACTCGTTCCATAATTTGACACTTAAACCTACTTTCCCCCACAAAGAAGTAGATGCCTTTCCAGAACAATCATTGCTCTGTGTTGTGCTCATCAGTGGTGTGATTCTGCATGTTGTGAAGTCTTTCGGAGCTTTGTGATGGAAAAACAAAGGTGGCAAATAAGTTACATTAAAAATTCCCCAAAAAGAATATGATTAAAATTGTGTGTAATGCTGAGTTATTCATGCTTGGACTGTATGCCTGTGACAGTCAGTGTAAGGTTAAATATCTGACTAGCGTGAGCTGCTTTATTGTTTATAGGACTGTGGCAAACCAGGGTTCTCCTGGTAGGCCTGTTGTTTTATTTCTTTCAAAGAATAAAAAAAATAGAATAAAAGTACTCAGTGTATAATTCATCAATTAGCATATGTAATGAGTCCTCTTGGCAACTACATATTATAGTATTTGAAAGGTAATGGAAAATTAAATACCTATTTTGATGTTGACTTATGTTTATAGTTTATCATTATTAGACTGCTGTGCTAATAAACAATGCACATATTGAAATAAAAGGTATTTTTACTTTTCAATACTTATCTAGTTATTGAATATGAAGTATTTGCTAAAATAGTTGTCAGAACCTCTGAAAGTCACTCAGATATGAAGAAATTTAAGAAATTATTTTTTGAATCAATTATTTGTTTTTTTCTTTTTTGATGAACTGCCTGACATAAAATTACTCTTAATTAAGCACTTACAAATGATTGTTTAACCCTGCTAATCTTGCTTATTGTGTATTTTGGTCATGCTTTTAGAAGCAAGGATTCTGGTTTATAATAGCCTTTTATGATTGTCTCTAGACATTTAGAAAACTTTTCACATTTAATATTACCTTTCAGTCAAAACATTTTTTCTTTTATCAGTAGACAACTTGAAAGGTCAGTGTTTTATTTCCGTTTTATTTTATTTTGAAGACTTACATTCACAGTCATATTATATCTTGAATAGGCTCAGAAATAATGGGAAGGACAAAGCCTTATAGAAACGCCAGGCATTTCTTTTTGGCCACTGACAAATACTCCTTGGTCATCAAACCTTGACAGGCCTTAGATATCAAAAAGACTGAAATAGAGGGACCACTTCCCAGCTGTCATGCTATAATCTTGGGCATAACAAGAAGTTAATATTGAAAGTAGTTTGCACTTCATTGAAGAAGGTCATTTTTTTTTTTCTTGAGACTGAGTCTCGCTCTGTCGCCCAGGCTGGAGTGCAGTGGCATGATATTGGCTCACTGCAATCTCAGACGGTCCTTTTTAGACTTGAAATATTGTTTTTACCATTATTATCTCTATGGCTAGCCTGTTGTTTTGTTGATCATTAGCAACCATGCTTTGCTTTTTCAGTTACCTTAAAAAACTAAGTAATTTACCAACTTGGCAATTGCATTCTATACATTTATATGTCTTGAAGATTCCTCATTCAGTGACCAAAATTACATAAAAGAAGCTGGGCTCATATTCATCACGGACCAAACTTACAAATCAGCCACATTCATTTAAGGAGAGGAGGATTTTAAATTTTCAGAGCAAGTGGATTTTAGAGGAATGGATTTTAGACTTTGGAGCAAAATTTGTCTTATTTTCCATATGGCATTGCAAAAAAAATACTATTGGAAAAATAATAGTAATTTATAACCACACCCTTAGTATATTCACCAGTGAAAAAACCAGAAACCAAATAGGTGTTCCTAGAAACAGTGGTGATGTTGAGACTGAAATGGTGGCATGGGCATTTTCCCTGCTAGATCTTCATCCTGTAAGACTTACCAGAGTGGAAGAGATTTGTTGAGTTCACTGGGTTCTGAAGCATATATATCTATATCTCTCTCTATATATCTATACCTATATATAGATAGATAGATCTCTATATCTATATCTATATCTATGTATATATTTTTTGAGACGAAGTCTTGTCCTGTTGCCCATTCTGGAGTGCAATGGCACGATCTCAGCTCACTGCAACCTCTGCCTCCCAGGTTCAAGCAATTCTCCTGCCTCAGCTTCCTGAGTAGCTGGGATTACAGGTGCACACCACCATGCCCGGCTAATTTTTGTATTTCTTTGGTAGAGATGAAGTTTCACCATGTTGGACAGACTGGTCTTGGACTCCTGACTGTGTGATCCACCTGCTTCTGCCTCCCAAAGTGCTGAGATTACAGGCGTGAGCCACTGTGCCTGGCCAGCATATTTTTACTGTAGGAGAATCTTCTCTATAGTAAGCCAGGGTTAGTTTTAAGATTTACCTCCATAAAACAAGCTGAGACAATCCCAGAATTTTTCAGTATAGCCAAATAATTTGTTTTATATATGTAACAAATGTAACCAGTAATTAAACTGATGTTTTTGTTTGTTCCCTAGTTGTATCGTGATAGTTCTCTACAATCCATTTTATCTTTTAAGCCTGTTTCAAGCTCATCTTATGTGGAAATAATGCCAATAGAAATGGTAACACAAGCTTCAAACAAAGAACTTTGCTTTCAGTGGTACATTCCTCCCTTGGATAGACCTCCCAAGGAGACAGAACCTATGGTATGTAATATAATTATAGAACTCAATCTTTCATTTAGATATAAAGCTTAACTAGGCCATTATAACTTGAAGAGTAGAGGACATTCTCTTATCATATAGATGAGAACAGGTAGCAATATATAATCTATATTGTCTAGTAGAATAAATTTGAAAATAACCAAGAAATCTGGGAAAGTCTGATTCAGGCTGATCATTTTTCTTTTTCCTGATCCCATAGGGAAAATTTTCAGTGTGTCACCATTATATATGATGTTTAACTTTTTTTTGGTAGTTATTCTTCATCATGTTAAATAATGTTTTTACTGCTATTTTGCTAAGAATATTTACCATGAATATTTTACTGTATCAAGATGATTTTATAATTTTCTTTTAATATTTAGTTGATTTTATAATGTTAGATCAACCTTGTGTTTCTGAGATAAACTCAGATTGGTCATGATATATTTATTTTGCTGGATTCAGTTTGCTGTTATTTGTATTAGATTTTTGCCTCTGTTTTCCAGAGTAATACTGGGCTAATTTTATACTATTCTTTTTAAAATTTTATTATTTTTTAATTTCAATAGGTTTTTGGGGAACAGGTGGTGTTTGGTAACATGGATAAGTTCTTTAGTAGTGATTTCTGAGATTTTGGTGCACCTATCACCCGAGCAATGTATGCTGTACCCTGCCTCACCCCTCACCCACCCTTTCCCCTGAGCCCCCAAAGTCTATTGTATCATTCTTATACATTTGCATCCTCATAGCTTAGCTCCTATCTCATGAGTGAGAACATATGACGTTTGGTTTTTTATTCCTGAGTTACTTCACTTAGAATAATAGTCTCCAATTCCATCCAGGTTGCTGTGAATGCCATTATTTCATTCCTTTTTATGGCTCATTAGTATTCCATGGTGTGTATGTGTGCATATATGTATCACATTTTCTTTATGCACTCACTGATTGATGGGCATTTGGGCTGATTTCATATTTTTGCAATTGTGAATTGTGCTGCTATAAATGTTTACGTGTAAGTATTTTTTTGGTATAATGACTTTTTTTCTTCTGGGGAGATTGTCAGTAGTGGGATTGCTAGATCAAATGGTAGATCTACTTTTAATTATTTAGGGAATTTCCACACTGTTTTCCATAGTGGTTGTACTAGTTTACATTTCCCCCAACAGTGTAAAAGTGTTTCCTTTTTACCACATCCATGCCAACGTCTATTTATTTTTTGATTTTTTGATTATGGCCATTCTTGCAGGAGCAAGATGGTATTTGCATTGTGGTTTTGATTTGTGTTTTCCTGATAATTAGTGATGTTGGGCATGTTTTCATGTTTGTCGGCCATTTGTATATCTTCTTTTGAGAATTGTCTATTCATCTCCTTTGCCCACTTTTTGATGGTATTGTTTTCTTTTTCTTACTAGTTTGTTTGAGTTCCTTGTAGATTCTGAATATTAGTCCTTTGTCAGATGTACAGTTTGTGAAGATTTTCTTCCACTCTGTGGGTTGTCTAATGATTATTTCTCTTGTTGTGCAGAAGCTTTTTAGTTTAATTAAGTCCCATCTGTTTATCTTTGTTTTTGTTGCATTTGCTTTTGGGTTCTTGAATATGAAGTATTTGCCTAAGGCAGTATCTAGAAGGGTTTTGTGATGTTATCTTCCATAATTTTATGACATCAGGTCTTAAATCTTTGATCCATCTTGAGTTGATTTTTGTATAGGTGAGAGAAGAGGATCCAGTTTCATTATTCTACATGTGGCTTGCCAGTTATCCCAGCACCAGTTTTTGAAGAAGGTGTCCTTTCCCCACTTTATGTTTTTGTTTGCCTTGTCAAAGATCAGTTGGCTATAAGTGTTTGGCTTTATTTCTGTGTTCTCTATTCTGTTCCACTGGTCTATGTGCCTATTTTTATACCAGTACCATGCTGTTTTGGTGACTATGGCCTTATAGTATAGTTTGAAGTTGGGTAATGAGATGCCTCCACATTTGTTCTTTTTGGTTAGTCTTGCTTTGGCTATGCTGGTTCTTTTTTGGTTCCATGTAAATTTTAGGATTTTCTTTTTCTGCTTTTGTGAAGAATGATGGTGGTATTTTCATGGGAATTGCATTGAATTTGTAGATTGCTTTTGGCAGTATGATCATTTTTGTAATATTGATTCTACCTCTCTGTGGGCATATGTTTCCATTTGTTTTTATTATCTATTATTTCATTCAGCAGTGTTCTGTAGTTTTCCTCGTAGAGATCTTTTATCTCCTTGGTTAGGCGTATTCCTTAGTAATTTTTTTTGCAGCTATTGCAAAAGGGGTTGAGTTTTTGATTTGATTCTTAGCTTAGTTGTTGTTGGTGTATAGCAGTGCTCCTGATTTGTGTACATTAATTTCATATCCTGAAACTTTACTTAATTCATTTATCAGTTCTAGGAGGTTTTTGGATGAGTCTTTAGAATTTTCTAGAGATATGATCGTATCATCAGCAAACAGCAACAGTTTGACTTCCTCTTTACCAATTTGGATGTCCGTTATTTCTTTCTCTTGTCTGACTGCTCTGGCTAGGACTTCCAGTAGTATGTTGAATAGAAGTGGTGAAAGTGGGCATCCTTGTCTTGTCCCTAGTTCTTAGGAGGAATGCTTTCAACTTTTCTCCATTCAGTATAATGTTGGCTGTGAGTTTGTTGTAGATGGCTTTTATTACCTTAAGGTATGTCTCTTCTATGCCAATTTTGCTGAGGGTTTTAATCATAAAGGGATGCTGGATTTTGTCAAATGCTTTTTCTGCATCTATTGAGATGATCATGTGATTTTGTTTTAATTCTATTTATGTGGTATATCACATTTATTGACTTGTGTATGTTAAACCATCCCTGCATCCCTAGTACGAAACCCACTTGACCATGGTGGATTATCTTTTTTATGTGCTGCTGAATTTGGTTCACTAGTATTTTTTGGATGATTTTTACATTTATGTTCATTGGGGATATTGGTCTGTAGTTTTCTTTCTTTGTTAAGTCTTTTCCTGGGTTTGGTATTTGGGTGATACTGGTTTCATAGAATGATTTAGGGAGGATTCTCTTTTTATCTTTTGGAATAGTGTCAATAGGATTTGTACCAATTCTTCTTCGAATGTCTTTTTTTTTTTTTCTTTTTCGAGGCAGAGTCTCATTCTATTACTCAGGCTGGAGTGCAGTGGCATGGTCTTAGCTCACTGCAACCTTTGCCTCCCAGGTTTAAATGATTCTTGTGCTTCAGCCTCCTGAGTAGCTGGGATTATAGGCCTGCACCACCATGACCAGCTAATTTTTGTATTTTTAGTACAGATGGGAGTTTTGCCATGTTGTCCAAGCTTGTCTTGAACTTCTGGCCTCAAGTGATTGGCCCTCCTTGGCCTCCCAAAATGCTGGGATTACAAGTGTGAGCCACTGCACCCACCAAATTCTTTGAATGTCTGATAGAATTCAGCTGTGAATCCACCCGGTCCTAGACTTTTTGTTGCTGTTGTTGTTGGCAGTTTTTTAATTACCATTTCTTTCTTTCCTTTTTTTTTTGAGACGGAGTCTCACTCTTTTGCCCAGGCTGTAATGCAACAGCATGCTCTCAGCTCACTGCAACCTCTGCCTCCCGGGTTCAAGTAATTCTCCTGCCTCACTCTCCCAAGTAGCTGGGACTACAGGCATGTGCCACCATGCCCATCTAATTTTTGTACTTTTAGTAGAGACAGGGTTTCACCATGTTGACCAGACTGGTCTTGAACTCCTGACCTCAAGTGATCCACCTGCCTCGGCCTCCCAAAGTGCTGGGATTACAGGGGTGAGCCACCGCACCCGGCCCTTTAATTACCATTTCAATCTTACTGCTTGTTATTGGTCTGTTCAGAGTTTCTGTTTCTTCCTGGTTTAATCTAAGAGGGCTGTATATTTCCAGGAATTTATCTATCTCCTCTAGGTTTTCTAGTTTGTGTGCATAAAGGTGTTCATAGTAGCCTTGAATGATCTTTTGTGGAATCAGCTGTAATATCTCTCATTTTGTTTCTAATTGAGCTTGTTTGGATCTTCTCTCCTTTTCTTGGTTAATCTCACTAATGGTCTATCAGTTTTATTTATCTTTTCAAAGAACCAGCTTTTTGTTTCATTTATCTTTCGTACTTTTTTTCCAGTTTCATTTAGTTCTGTTCTGATCTTCATTATTCTTTTCTTCTGATGGATTTGGGTTTGGTTTTGTGCTCTTTCAGACTTCTTGATGTAGGCATTTAATGCTATGAACTTTCCTCTTAGCACCACTTTTGCTGTATCACAGTTTTGATAGGTTGTGTCACTATTGTCATTCAGTTCAAAGAATTTCTTAATTTCCATCTTTCATTGTTGACCCAATGATCATTCAGGAGCAGATTATTTAATTTCCACGTATTTGCATTCTGAGGGTTCCTTTCGGAGTTGATTTCCAACTCTTCCACTCTGGTCTGAGATAGTACATGATATAATTTTGATTTTATTAAAGTTATTGAGATTTGTTTTGTGGCCTATCATATGGTCTGTCATGGAGAATTGTTTCATGTGCTGATGAATAGGGTGTATATTTTACAGTTGTTGGGTAGAATGTTCTGTAAGTATCTGTTAAGTCTATTTGTTCTAGGGTATTGTTTAAATCCATTGTTTCTTTGTTGACTTTCTGTCTTGATGACCTGTCTAGTGCAGTCAGTGGAGTATTGAAGCTATTATTGTGTTGCTGTCTATCTCATTTCTTAGGTCTAGTAGCAATTGTTTTATACATTTGAGAGCTCCAGTGTTAGGTACATATATATTTAGGATTGTGATATTTTCCTGTTGAACAAGGCCTTTTATCATTATATAATGTCCCTCTTTGTCTTTTTTAACTATTGTTGCTTTAAAGTTTGTTTTGTCTGACATAAAATAGCTATTCCTGCTCACTTTTGTGTCAATTTGCATAGAATATCTTTTTCCACCCTTTTACCTTAAGCTTATGTGTTAGGTGAGTCTCTTGAAGACAGCAGATACTTGGTGAATTCTCATCCATTTTCCCATTCTGTATCTTTTCAGTGGAGCATTTAGGCCATAGAAGTATTATATTAGTTAGTATTGAGATGTGAGGTACTATTCTATTCATCATGCTATTTGTTGCCTGAATACCTTGGTTTTTTTCCATTGTATTATTGTTTTATAGGTCCTGTGAGATTTATACTTTGAGGAGGTTCTATCTTGGTGTATTTTGAGAATTTGTTTCAAGATTTAGAGCTCCTTTTAGCAGTTCTTATAGTGCTGACTTGGTAGTGGCAAATTCTCTCTGCATTTGTTTGTCTGAAAAAGAGTGTATATTTCCTTCATTTATGAAACTTAGTTTCACTGGGTACAAAATTCTTGGCTGATAATTGTTTTTGTTTAAGGAGGCTAAAGATAGGACCCCAAGCTTGGTAGGTTTTCTGCTGAGAAATCTGCTGTTAATCTGGTAGGTTTTCCTTTTTAGGTTATCTGATGCTTTTGTGTCACAGCTCTTAAGGTTCTTTCCTTCATCTTGACTTTAGCTAACCAGATGACTATGTGCTTAAATGATGATACTTTTGCAATGAATTTCCATGGTGTTCTTTGAACTTCTTGTATTTGGATGTCTAGATCTCTAGTAAGACCAACGACATTTTCCTTGATAGTTTCCTCAAATAAGTTTTCCAAACTTTTAGATTTCTCTTCTTTCTCTGGAATATTAATTATTCTTAGGTTTCGTTGTTTAACATAATCCCAAACTTCTTGGAGATGTTGTTCTTTTTTTTATTTTTATATTTGTCTTTGTTGGATTGGGTTAATTTGAAAGCCTTGTCTTTGAGCTCTGAAGTTCTCTCTTATACTTGTTCAATTCTGTTGTTGAGACTTTCCATTGTATTTTGTATTTCTTTAAGTGTGCCTTTCATTTCCAGGCTTTGTCATTGTTTTTTATTTATGCTATCTATTTCTCTGAATATTTTTCCATCCATATCCTGTAACATTTAAAACATTTCTTTAAATTGTTATTTACCTTTCTGTGGTGCCTCCTTGAGTAGCTTAATAATCAACCTTCTGAATTCTTTTTCTGGCAATTCAGAAATTTCTTCTTGGTTTGGATCCATTGCTGGTGAGCTAGAGTGATCTTTTGGGGGTGTTAAAGAACCTTGTTTTGTCATTTTACCAGAATTGTTTTTCTGGTTTCTTCTCATTTGGGTAGACTGTGTCAGAGGGAAGATCTGGGACTCAGGGGCTTCTGTTCAGATTATTTTGTCCCATGGAGTGCTCCCTTGATGTGGTGTTCTCCCCCTTTCCTGAGGGATGGAGCTTCCTGAGAGCTGAACTTCAGTGATTGTTATTTCTCTTCTGGGTCTAGCCACCCATTGAAGCTGCCAAGCTCTGGGCTGGTACAGAGGAGTGTCTGCAAAGAGTCCTGTAATGTGATCCATCTTCTGGTCTCTCAGCCATGGATACCAGCACTTGCTCTGGTGGAGGTAGTAGGGGAGTGAAGTGGATTCTGTGAAGGTCCTTGGTTGTATTTTTGTTTAGTGCACAGGTTTTGTGTTGGTTGGCCTCCAGCCAGGAGGTGGTGGTTTCAAGAGAGCATCAGCTGTGATAGTATAGGTAAGACATAAGGTTGCCCTAGGGTTGTCTGGATAAGTATTTGGGTTTCTCAGGTGGTGGATGGGGCCATAGAGCTCTGAAGAGATTATGGCCATTGTCTTTGGCTACCAGAGCAGTATAGAATAACCATTAGGTGGGGGCAGAGTTAGGCGTGTCTAAGCCTAGACTCTCCTTGGGCAGGGCTTGCTGTGGCTGCTGTGGCTGCTGTGGGAGATGATGGTGTGGTTCGCAGGTGGATAGAGTAACATTCTCAGGGAGATTATGGCTGCCTCTGCTGCATCATACAGGTTGTCAGGGAAGTGGGGGAAAGTTGGCAGTGACAGGCCTCACCCAGCTCCCATATGGCCCAAAAGGCCAGTCTCACTCCCACCATGCCCTCCCAACAGCACTGAGTTTATTTCTAGGCAGTTGGTGAGCAGGGCTGAGAACATGCCCTAGACTACAAGCCTCCCTGCTGAGGAAAAAAGCAGGGCTTTCAGGTTTTGAGTCCCCCTACCTGCCTGGCTTCTGTGCTTGTATCTGCACTCCCCATTTGCCCCCTCCTCCAGATTCTGTCCAGGAAACTTTATATTTGGTTGAAATTGTTACAAAGTTCAGATGGAAGTTTCCTTATCCCTGTGGTCTTTCCCCAATTCCACTGACAGCCCTCCCCAAGGATCCCTGTGAGATCAAGTTAGAAATGTCTTCCCTGGGGACTGAGATTGCCCACAGGGCTCTTTCTGCTGCTTCCTCCACCCTATATTTTGCTTGGCTTTCTAAATTTATCTCAGCTCCAGGTAAGGTCAAATCCTTCTCCTGTGATATGAACTCTCAGATACCCCAGTAAGGATGTTTGTTTGAGGGTGGACATTCCCCCTTTCACACATTGGGCACTCACAGTTTTGGCTATCTTATGGAGCCTGCAGCAGCAAGCCACCCACTTCCTTCAAAGGGTCTGTGGATTCTCTCAATTCCTGGTATGTTCCTGTGTTAGTTCTTGGAGCAAAAGTTAATGATGTGAGTCTCCACAGGTCGCTCTGTCCATTTGAGTGGAAATTGCAAGTTCGGCCTATCCCTTATCTGCCATTCTTTCTCATTATGCTTTTATACTATTCTTGTTAGTTGTTTTTCGTATCACGATTTTGCTAGAATCATAAAATGAATTGATAAATGTATTGTATTTTACTATTTTCCATGAAGTTTGTGTAAATTTGGAGTACCTTTTTTTACTTGATTGTTAGAACTCATCCGTAAAGCCATTGGAAACTAATGTTTTCTTTCTGATAAATAGCGATATTATTCTTAATAGTTTTATGCAGTCTATAAGCAACAGTACTAGTGTACTGGTTTTCAGAGTTGGTGTCAGTTCTGATTGAGCCAGTATTTTCTCTGATCGTTTGTGCCTATGTTAAACCAAGTTTTAAATATTCTATCATTTTTGTTTATAAGACATTTTGGGTTGTCTATTTCTTCTGAGTCAATTTTAAGTTGATATTTCTAGGAATTTGACCATTTTATTTAAAATTTCTCTCATATTTTAAGTCTATCTAATGTATTTGTAATGATGTACCCTTTTTCATTTTTTATATTGGTTGTGCATTCTCCTCTTTTCTTGAAGTTTTAATTAGCTAGTTTTGGTTAATATATCTTTTTCTACTTTTTTGTGTTATTTTCCTAGCTGCTGACTTATTGCAATAGATGTTTATTTCAGTATTCAGCTTTTTCTTACCTAATAAATGCATTCTGAAGCTATGAATTTATCTCTAAACATTATTTTGGCTGCATCACACAAGTTTTTTATTATAGTGTTGACATCATCATCATTCAGTTAAAAATAGTTTTGTAAAATTTTCATTATGATTTCTCCTTTGGCTCATGGGCTATTTTGACATGTGTTTCTAAAATTCCAAACTATGTGGAGCTTTTCTAGTTATCTTTTGTTATCTATTCCCAGGTTGTGTTGTTTTGTGGTAATAAAAAATTCTTATTGTGATTGCTATTTGTTGAAACTTGATTTTTTTTTTCACCAGGAAAGTGTTAATTGTATAAGTAATCTATTGCTCTTTAAAAGAATATATACTCTTCAGTTGTTGAGGAAGTATTTATGTGTAGTCGGTCAGTTTGGCCAGTCTTGTTCAAGTCATCTATATGCTTGCTGATTTTTCCATTTGGTCTGCCTTTTTTAAAAAAATTAATTACTAAGAGAAGTATGTTTAAATCTTTCACTATGATTGTCATTGTTTAGTTTTTTCTTATAGTTCTCTCAAATTTTGCTTTACTTAATTTGAGGCTGTGTTCTTAGGTGCAATCAGATTGATAGCTGCTATATCATCTTGATGAATTGAACATTTTATCATTTTGATAATAGTACTTTTCTTAATTATGCTTTTAAATTACATGACCTTTTGTAATAATGTTCATTTTCCCATAAAGCCTGCTTTATCTGATGTTAACATAGGAAAGTGGCTTTATTTTGCTTATTATTTTCGTGGTAATATTTTTCCAGCCTTTGTCTTTCAACCCTTCCATGTACTTGTGTTTTAATTTTGCTTCTTACAAAAGGTATGTTCTTGGATATTTAAAAAACTGTCTAACAATATTACCTTCTGACTGAAGAATTTAATCCATTAATGTAAATACTAATATATTCGGTTTAAATCTACCTTGCTTTTGCTTGTCCTGGATTTTGTTTTTCCTCTCCTTTAATATCTACTTTTGGATTGATTTCTTTATCATTCATTTTTTCACTGTAAGTTTTGAAATTATGCACTCTTTCTGTGCTTGTAGTGGTTACCTTCAGGATAACATACATACTTAACTTATTAAAATCTACATTGATGTATACCTTTACTCCCCTAATGGCTTACATGGCAGTACTGTACATTTTCCTTTTTAACTCAAAATAATATTATTTTATGTATTTGTTTTCTTGTTTTATACAAGAAATTTTTTTTATTTTGATGAATCTCCTACACATTTACCATTTGGTTTGTTTTTTACTCCCTCTTGCATTTTAGACATTTCTTCTAGGACTACTTCTTTCTGTTGAAATACATGCTTTAGAATTTCCTTTGGTGAGGATCTTCTGGAAGCAAACACTTCCAATTTTTGTTTGCCTATACATGTCAGTATTTTACATTTATTTGTGAAATAAATTTTCATGGGGCAATTTTTCAGAAATCATGTCGTTTCAACACATTCAAAACCTCATCTGCTCGTTTCCATTGTTCCTGTTGAGAAGAAAGCCACTGCTGCTTTGGAAGTTTTAGAACTTCTTTAACCAGTTTCTTTTGAGATTTTCCTCTTTATTTTTTGCACAGTTTTACTGGGACTGGTCTTCTTTCTATTTGTTTTAGTGGGTAAGAACACATTCTCTGGAACTAAACTGCCTAGGTTTGAATCTCATATCTGCCACTTAACAGTTTTGTGATCTTGAGTAGATTAGTTAACTTTTCTGCATCAAGGTTACCCTCGTCTGTGATTAGAGATAACTATAAACTCCTAAACTCAATAAAGAGTAGTTGTCATTATTATGTGAAATTATTTTTAAATTATTATGCTTTTAAAGTTTAATAGCTTCAAATATACATTAAATATACTTGGTAATCATTATTTAAAGGCACCTTTAATGTTTATCAGTAATATCTCCTTATAGATACTTTAGCTTCCAACATTCTGCAGAAAAGAGAGTAAACTGTGCCTAACCAGCAAAATTTAAGTACATAGCAAATAAAAGAAAACCTTAGTTTGCCTCTAAATGCAGTTTATAAATTTGTATCATATATATAATTCATTTTAATGTATGTTATCCTTATATTTATATCCATTATCTTTATATTTATTCATATCTATATCCATATGGATGGGCATTTGATTAGGGCTAATTGGGGGACAGAAGGAAGAAGGGGACAAGTATTTAGGAGCAGTTCAGTATCAATCCATGAATTACTGGAGATTGAACAGTAATTCACATTTTAGGATAGCCTTGAAAATGGGTCAAGCTTTTAAAAACCCAGCAGTTGGTCAATACAGCCTTTCACAGAGGGACATTCCACTATAGAATTCCTTTGATTGCTGCTTTGGGTAAGAAGAGCCTCAGGCTTTTTTCCATAAAACATTTGCCTTATAGTTTTGCCCTGTTCAGCATTTTTATTTGCTTTTTGTGTTCTGTATTGGTCTGTTCTTACACTTCCCAGCTCTTGAGTGCTGTCCCCTCTAGCTGTGCCTCTGGTAGCTTCTGCAACTCCTTGACTTATGTGACCCATGTCAAATCATGAAACCTCCCGGGCCTGCCTCTCTTTGTTCTCCAGCACCATTTCTCACTTTGGCCCCTTCATTCTGCTACCTTAGGCTGGAAATCTGCTACTAACTCTTGGTCAATTATAATTCTGTTCCTATCTAGATACAAAAGAGAAACTTTAGCATATAACTCTCCAGATAACTTTCATGCTATTTCCCATATTTTAAAAGTACTGTCCCTTCCACTCTTTGCCAGTTAAATCCTTGCCAGATATTCCACATACATTTTAAAAATAATGAATCTGTAGTGTCTTTTAGGGGAATGTAGTGCAGTAGTTTTCAAATTATGATTAAAAATACTAATGGGTCAAGGAGTATAGTGGATCATAAATAGAATTTTTAAAAAAGAAATGAAACACAAAAAACACTAGAACGCATTGCATATAAAAATGTTTCCTGAAACTTTTGTTTTATGATATATACTGTTAAAGACAAAATTTCTTAGGTTGGTCTTCAGCATATGTCAAATTTTATTTACTTACTGGCAAGGAGCTAATAAAAGATTATATCCATTCAGAGAAGGTTTAAAATGGGAGGAATACATAGTTGGGAAACAGAATGTTTACCTAAGCAGTTAGTTTTAAAAAAGAGGAAGAAAGCATAAAGCTTATTTCACAAGGTCACAGAAACATCATATCCATATCAGTTATTACAAGGGCAGTTTGTGGCAGGATAATTTGAGATGTCTGTATGTTGCTATTGGAAAAACAAAACAAAGCAATATCTAAGAAGCAAATGCTAAGAATATCTTTGTGGCTGATAATTAGAGTAACAAGGTTTTATCCATCAACAATTGTGTCTGACAATTAACATAGAAACACGAACTAGTGTCAGGCAGAGATTAGAAGCAGAACACCAACTAAAAAATTCAGATTTAAGCAAATTGCTTGAGTGATTTTCTCTAGTCACAAGAAAAGATGCAGAACACACAGTTTTTCCATTTTTTAGTTTGAGAATATTTTTCCTCTTTGACAATAAGCATGTATGCATTGGGTCATGATAAAAGATGTAGTTGCTGCCATAATGCTCAGTCAAAAAGTCAAGAAACACTGACCTAGATGCACTAGATCTCAGACTACAGATTTTATTGTTTTGGAAAAAAAAGCTGAAATTAGTTTGATGATTTAAATATGGGTGTATTTAAGCATTCATCTACTCATTGTTTCAGGATTTTAGCATTGAGTTTAATGTTGAATAACTGGCTGAAGCTCGTGAAACCCACAAGATAATAAGAGAGAAAACTTATGTAGAACTCACTATGTTCCAAGCACTTTACTTCCATCATTTCACATCAACTCTATAAGATAAACGCTTTCATTAGCCCCCTTTTACAAAAAAAGAAGTGAGGCACAGGATGGAAGAATGTTAGTGGGCAAGGAGTCAGGATTGAAGCAATCTGACTCCAGAGTCTGCACATCTGAGCATGGTGCTGTATTGAGTCCTCAGATGATGCTCCTGGCTATGGGCACTTCTAGCTTCTTGAAAGGATGGTAATGAAAATTAATAACTGACTTGGAGTTTGGAGTTTTCAGGGACAAAAAGAATCATGGTGTGACAATGCAATTTAACATCCCTTGATCCACCCACTTGGTCCCTTTAGTTTATTCACCACACTGAAGCATAAATACCAGTAGGAACTAGGGATGCTAGCGGCAGCAGAGTTGAAATTCTAGCATTGGGGATTTTGATATGAAAATTTTCAATAATTCAGAGGGCTAATACTCCATGACACAATACTTCGGAGTTAAGTTCACAACTTTGAAAATCTTAGCTTCTTGAGTATACAAGGTAGAAATTGTTCTCTCCTGGTTGACAAAATTGTCTTTAATAGAATATAATAGAACCACATTACAAGTTATTCATTGGAACTTTGTACAAACTAAACATCTTTTGAACAATTTCAAAATCTTATAGGGACAAATACCAACTAGGCTGCCAGGGACTATCATTTTAATGAACCTCCCAGACAACGGCTTTAAAAATAGCTGCAAAGAGTGGTTTATTTAAGTCAGAGAAACATACTACTACAGTTTAACTGTAAGAAGATGTAAGCATGGCTAAAGGTTTGATTGCCCAAATTTGTCCCCAGATTGTACCTTAGGACTTTTAAGTTTATCCTGTCTCATCTTCCTGCTTTTTTTAGAATCCAGCACTCCTAGGAGGATCTAGCCCATTTGAGGAACAGAATAAATTTGAATTATGTTTATAACTTGGGAAGGCTCAAGGAATACAAGTCACAACTAATAGGGAGGAGGGATAATAAGGAATCAGTAGCTGGCCCTTCCTTTGGGCACCTGAGAACTAATTTGGAGGGAATCATTGCTGCTACAAAGGTTGTTGTGTGGTCTGAGTTTGGGCTGACATGACTGTAGCTGCCAGCTGGCCAAGAAGGGACAGGGAACTAGGTTCTCCTACACATATCTAGGATAATACTCACTGCCCTCCAATGGGCTGCTGTGAAACTGAGAAGTGAGTGGACCACACTTCCCACAGCTTCTTGCTCACATTGCATGGCTTGAAAGGGTCCTGCCCTCCCTGACTGCAGGCCTAAGGTGCTGTTTTGAGAGTTTAACGCTGGGCCGTGCCCCACCTTCAGACTGAGTTTGAGTTGATGTGGCAGCAGCTGCTGCCTGACCAAGGAGGAACAAGAAAACCAATCTCTCCTATGCATACCTAGGACAATACCCACTACCCTGCTACAGGCTGCTGTGAGATCAAGACTCAAGCAGACTGCATACCTTACTGATTCTTGCCCATGCTGCTCTCCTGAGGGAGGTCGGGGCCACCCACTCTGGTCACAAACCCACAACTGGCACCATTTTGAGAGTTGAATGTTGGGCTCTACCTTACTCTTGGGCCGAGTTCGAGGCAATGAAGCTGTAGCTGCCACCCAACCAGGGGAGGAACAGGGGAGATCAAACTATCCTAAGCACACTTAGGACAATACCCACTGCCCTGCTATGGGCAACTGTGGGACTGAGGACTAGTCCACTCAATCCATTGCAGCTACCAAGAACACCAACACAGACTCCTCGGGTCCCAGTAGGTCGCTCCATCAGTACTATAGCCACCACCCATATGACACCAGCTGCCTAGGGGCTTGAGAACTTGCCCACACATCTAGCCCACTACTCCCACTGCTAACTTCTTTATTATTATTATTATTATTATACTTTAAGTTCTGGTATACATTTGCAGAACGTGCAGGTTTGTTACATAGGTATACATGTGCCATGGCAGTTTGCTACACCTATCAACCTGCCATCTAGGTTTTAAGACCCACATGCATTAGGTATTTGTCCTAATGCTCTCCCTCCCCCTGCTCCCTACCCACAGACAGGCCCCAGTGTGTGCTGTTCCTCTCCCTGTGTCCATGTGTTCTCATTGTTCAACTCCCACTTATGAGTGAGAACATGTGGTGTTTGGTTTTCTGGTGCTGTTAGCTTGCTGAGAAAATGGTTTCC
The DNA here is from genome assembly GCF_001698545.2 of Rhinopithecus bieti. NCBI lineage: Eukaryota > Metazoa > Chordata > Mammalia > Primates > Cercopithecidae > Rhinopithecus > Rhinopithecus bieti. The sequence goes on along the minus strand of NW_016811519.1, from coordinate 2,683,015 downwards.
AGCTTTATCCATGTCCCTGCAAAGGACATGAACTCATTCTTTTTAATGGCTGCATAGTATTCCATGGTGTATATGTGCCACATTTTCTTTATCCTGTCTATCATTGATGGGCATTTGGGTTGGTTCCAAGTCTTTGCTATTGTAAATAGTGCCACAATAAACACACGTGTGCATGTGTCTTTATAGTAGAATGATTTATAATCCTTTGGGTATATACCCAGTAATGGGATTGCTGGGTCAAATGGTATTTCTGGTTCCAGATCCTTGAGGAATTGCCACACTGTCTTCCACAATGGTTGAACTGATTTACACTCCATGAACAGTGTAAAAGTGTTTCTATTTCTCCACAGCCTCTGTAGTTTCCTGACTTTTTAATGATCACCATTCTAGCTGGCATGAGATGGAATCTCATTCCCACTACTAACTTCTAAGCAAGCCACCTAGAAGCCCATGATTCAGCCCTCCAGGATTCACTAACACTGGAGCCTGTGTAACCTGCTCTGAGGCTTAAAAACAAGCACATTTACCCCACTGCTGCCACCAGTGGGGTCTGGAGATGGCTCAGTTTGTGTCCAAATCTGCAGCAAAACTTCACTGCATCCTCAACTAGTAACTCTACCCTAAGCCACCGAGGAAATCAGGGATACTAGTGACCTTGTGTATTGTCAAAGAAGTAACACAAAGTTCACACTATTGCAGTCACCCAAAATCAAAGCCAAAATAGACTACTCAATCAACAACATATGTACACCCTCAGGAAAAAATAGTTGTCCCCTCCAAATCAATTTCATAAAATTGGAACAAGCAACTGCCGCATCAGATGCACATATCAATGGAAGGACATAGTAAACATGAAAAAGCAGGAAATATGATACAACCAAAGGACCACAACAATCATCCAGCAATAAATCCTAATTTAAAAAATGCCTTGACATGCTGGCTAAATAATTCAAAATATTGGTGTGAAAGAACCTCAGTGAAATGCAGGAAAAATCTGAAAACCAATACATAGAAATCAGAAAATCAATTCAGGGTATGAATGAAAAATTTACCAAGAAGATAAATATCTTTAAAAACAAAGAATTTCTGAACTAAAAAATTCATTGAAGGAAATACAGAATACACTTGAAAGCTTTAGTGACACACTAGAGTAAGCAGAAGAAAGAATCTCAGAACTTGAAGACAGGTCTTTTGAAATACTCTTGTCAGACAAAAATAAGAAAAAAGAATGAAGAAGAATGAACAAAGTCTTTGAGAGATCTGGGACTATGTAAATCACCAGAACTTATGAATGTTGGTATTTCCAAGGAGAAAGAGAGATCAAAAAGATTAGGAAACTTACTTAAGGACATAATTGATGCAAACTTTCCAAATATAGCAAAGAGTCAGTCATCCAGATACAGGAGGCCCAATGATCCTCAGGCAAATACATTGCAAAAAGGACTTCATCATGGCATATTATCTTCGGAAAGTCAAAAGTCAAAGTGAAAAAAAATGTAAAATTAGCAAAAGAGAAGTGTCTAGTCATCTATAAAGGAAATCTCATTAGTCTAACAGTGGCCTTTTCAGCATAAATCTTACAGGGCAGAAGAGAATGCAGTGGCATTTTCAAAGTACAGAAAGAAAAAACTGTCAGTCAATAATCTTATATACTGCCAGAATAAGCTTTATAAATGAAGGAGAAATAAAATCTTTCCCAGACACGCAAATGCTGATGGAGTTTGTCATTACTAAACTGGCCCTACAGGAAATGCCCAAATGGGTCTTAAACATGGAAACAAAAGGTTGATACTTACCACTTACTACTTGCAGTTCTTATAAAACAGTCACACAAAAGAGGAAGAGAAAGGATCAAGTGGCAACATGGCAGAACCTTATCAAACCACAAAACAACAAGAGAAAAAGAAACGATTTATAAACCAACTTGAAAACAATTAACAATATAACAGGAACAAAGCCTCATATATCAATATTAACTTTGAATATAAATGGATTAAATCTTCCACTTTCACTCTTCCAAGAGATACAGATTGGCAGAATGGATTAAAAAGCAAAACAAAACCATGATCCAACTATATGCTACCTATAAGAAACTCACCTTATCTATAAAAACCCATAATAGACTGAAAGTAAAGGGGAGAAAAAAGATATTCCAAAGGAATAAGAGCCAAAAGCAAGTGGGAGTAGCTACATTATACCAAACAAAACCAACTTTAAATAAAAAAACAGTAATAAAAGACAAGGAAGATCATTATATAATGATAAAGGGGTAAATTCAGCAAGAGGATGTAACAGTCTGAAATACATATGCACACAACATCAGAGTACACAAATTCACAAAACAAATATTACTAAACCTAAAGAAAGAGATAGACAGCAATACAATAATAGTGGACAACTTTAACATCCCACTCATAGCAATAGATAGATCATCAAGACAGAAAATTAACAAATAAATGTTGGACTTCATACAAAATTCATTTTGCTGAGATTTACAGAATATTTTATCCAGCAGCTACAGAATATTCATTCTTTTCATTGGTGCATGGAACATTCCCCAAGATAGACCACCTATTAGGCCATAAAAAAAGTTTTAACAGACTTTTTTAATGAAAATCATGTCAAAGAATTTATCAGACTACAATAGAATAAAGCTACAAATCAATACTAAGAGGAGCTCCAAAATCTTACAAACACATGGAGATTATACAGCATGTTCTGGAAAGATTACTAGATCAATGAAGAAATAAAGATGGAAATTTAAAATTTTTTGAAATGAATGAAAATGAAAACAACATTAAAAAAAAGAAAAAAACCTGTGGGATATAGCAAAAGCAGTGCTAAGAGGGAAGTTCATAGCATTAAATGCCTACATCAAAAAAGTTGAAAAGTCACAAAGTAACAACTTAATGTTACACTTCAAGGAACTAAAAAAACAAGAACAAACCAAACTCAAAGTTAGCAGAAGAAAGCAAATAACAAAGCTCGGAACAGAACTAAATGATGTAGAGACTAAAAAACACTACAAAGGGTTTTTTTTGAAAAGATAAACAAAATTGATGAGGCACTAGCTAGACTTAAGAAAATAGAAGAACCAAATAAACACAATCATAATTTAAAAAGCAGACATCGCGAGGTGACAATGTGCTAGCAGCCCTCGCTGGCTCTTGGCGCCTCCTTGGCCTCCGTGTCTGCTTTGTCCACACTTCAGGAGACCTTCAGCCTGCGGCTGCACTGTGAGAGCCCCTCTCTGGGCTGGCCGAGGCCAGAGCTGGCTCCCTCTGCTCGCCCAGAGGTGTGGAGGGAGAGGCACAGGCAGGAACCTGAGAACCTGCAGCCCGCCATGACTGCCCCCACCCCACCGCGCCCCGTGGGCTCCCACACGGCCCGAGTCTCCCCAACGGGCACCACCCCCTGCTCCAGGACATGGAGTCCCATCGACCACCCACCCAAGGGCTAAGGAATGTGGGTGCAGGGTGGGACTGTGGGACTGACAGGCAGCTCTGTCTGCAGCCCCTGTGCACAATCCACTAGGTGAAGCCAGCTGGGCTCCTGAGTGGGGTGGGGACATGGAGAACTTTTATGTCTAGCTGGAGGATTGTATACACACCAATCAGCACTCTTGTGTCTAGCTCAAGGTTTGTGGATGCACCAGTCAGCACTCTGTGTCTAGCTAACCTAGTGGAGACTTGAAGAACTTTTATGTCTAGCTAAAGGATTGTAAATGCACCAATCATTACTCTGTGTCTAGCTCAGGGATTGTAAATGCACCAGTCAGCACTCTGTCAAAAATGGACCAATCAGCTCTCTGTAAAACGGACCAATCAGCAGGATGTGGGTGGGGCCAGATAAGGGAATAAAAGCAGGCTGCCCAAACCAGCAGGGGCAACCTGCTGGGGTCCCCTTCCATGTTGTGGAAGCTTTGTTCTTTTGCTTTTCACAAAACATCTTGCTGCTGCTCACTCTTTGGGTCTGCACCGCCTTTAAGAGCTGTAACACTCACCAGGAAGGTCTGCAGCTTAACTCCTGAAGCCAGCGAGACCACAAACCCTTGGGAGGGAAGAACAACTCTGGATGGGGGGAATGAACAACTCCGTATGTGCTACCTTTATGAACTGTAACACTTGCTGCGAAGGTCTGCAGCTTCCCTCCTGAGGCCAGTGAGACCACAAAACCACTGGAAGGAATCAACAACTCCAGTCATGCTGCCTTTAAGAGCTGTAACAGTCACCGTGAAGGTCTGCAGCTTCACTCCTGAAGTCAGCCAGACCACGAACCTACTAGAAGGAACAAACTCCAGGCACACCATCTTTAAGAACTGTAACACTCACTGCAAGGGTCGACGGCTTCATTCTTGAAGTTGGCGAAACCAAGAACCCACCAATTCCAGACACAACATTACAACTGATATTACAGAAATACAAAAGATGACCAGAGACTATTATGAACAACTATATGTGACAAACGAGAAAACCTAGTGGAAAAGGATAAAATCCTGGAAACATACAATCTCCTGAAATTGAAGTAGGAAGAAATAAAAGTCATGAACAGACCAATAGTAAGTAGCAAGATTGAATCAGTAATAAAAAAGAAATCTCCAAGCATCAACAAAAAACCCAGAATTAGATGGATTCATAGCCAAATTCTACCAAACATACAAAGAAGAATTATACCAATACTCCTAAAACTATTCCAAAAAACTGAGTAAGAAGAAATTCTTCCCAACTCATTGTATAAGACCAGTATTGCCCTGATACCAAAAATCAGACAAGGACATAACAGAAAAAGAAAACTACAGACCAATATCCTGAGGAATATAGTTGCAAGAATCCTCAACCAAATACTAGCAAATCAAGTCCAATAGCACATCAGAAAGATAATACACCATGATCAGGTGGGATTTATCCCAATGATGCCATTATAAGTCAATATATGGAAATCAATAAATGTAATACATCACATAAAGAAAATTAATGACAAAAACTATATGATCATCTCAACAGATGTAGAAAAAGCATTTGGTAAAATTTAGCATACCTTTATTATAAAAATCTTCAACAAATTAGGCATAAAAGAACGTACCTCAACATGATGAAGACATCATTAAGACAAACCTACAGTCAATATCAGACTGAAAGGGGAAAAGTTGAAAACATTCTCTCTGAAAGCTGGAACAAGGCAAGGATGCCCATTTTCACAATTCTTATTTAAGATGGTGCTGGAAGTTCTCACCACAGCTATCAGGCAGGAGAAAAATATTAAAGACATACAAATTTGAAAAGAGAAAGTCAAATCACTTCTGTTTGCTGATCTTATAACTAAAAATCCTAAAGACTCCACCATAAAACCTCTTTTTACATACAGAAATCAGTAGCATTTCTATATACCAATAATGATCTAGCCAAGGACCAAATCAAGAAGGCAATCACATTGGTAATAACTACATAAAACAATACCTAGGAATATATTTAACCAAGGACATGAAAGATCTCTAGAAAGAGAGCTACGAAACACTGACGAAAGAAAGTGTAGATGACACAAACATGGAAAGACATTTCATCTTCATGGTCTGGAGGCATCAATATTATTAAAATGACCACACTGCCCAAAGCAATCTACAGGTTCAAAGTTTTTCACAGATAATTAGAAAAAAAAAATCCTAAAATTCATATGGAACAAAAAAACGAGCTAGAATAACCAAAGCAATCTAAGCCAAAAGAACAAAGCTGGAGGCATCACATTACCTCACTTCAAATTATGCTACAAGGTTATAGTAACCAAAACAACATGGTACTGGTATAAAAAATAGAATCTACAAGGAACTCAAGCAACTCAACAAGAAAAAAAAATTACAAAGTGGACTCAAAACATGAACATTTATTTTTCAAGAGAAAATATACAAGTTTTCCATAAACATGCAAAAACGTACTCAACATCACTAATCATCAGAGAAATGAAAGTTAAAATGACAATAAGATATAATCTTACACCAGTCAGAATGACTTATTAAAAACTAAAAAAAAAAAAAAAAAAAAAAAAAACAGATATTGGCACGATGGAATTGCAGAATTGGACAAGATGAAATACTTTTATCACTTTTGGTGGGAATGTAAATTAGTACAATCTTTATGGAAAAAAGTAGGGAGATTTCTCAGGTAACTAAAAATTGAACCACCATTGGATTCAGCAGTTCTATGACTGGGCGTATAACCAAAGGGAAATAAATTATTATATCAAAAAGATACCTGCACTTGTATGTTTACTGCATCACTATTTACAATAGCAAATATATGGAATCAACCTACGTGTCCATCAATAGAGGACTGGATAAAGAACTACTCAGCCATAAAAAATAATCATGTCTTTTGTGGTACCATGGGTATAACTGGAGGCCGTTATCCTAACTAAAATAACTCAGCCAAATACTACATGTTCTCACTTAGAATTGGAAGCTAAACAATGAGTAAACATGGACATGCACAGTGGAATAATAGACATTGGAAATGACGAAGAGTGGGAGGGTGGGAGATGGGTGAGGACTGAAAAATTACCTATTGGGTACGATGTTCACTATTCAGGTGATGAGTACTCTAAAAGCCAAGACTTTGTCACTAGCCAAACTCTCTCTATATATAAAGTTGGAAAAAATAAATAAACTTGGAAAAAAGCAAAAAACAAAGGCCGTTTTATTGAGTGCAGTTGGACAGTCCAAGGCAAGGTATTCAAAGGCCATAGAAGACTCAGATGGATAAGGATGATCAAGGGCAGGAAGTTTGAGCAAGCACATCACTGAAGAGCAAGACTCTGCCAAGTGAAAACACAAACTTGAATGCAACTGAAATGGTATTTGGAGGTATGTTTATTTAGTGCAGGAATCCAGCCAGTCTACGAACAAGATATGTGGACCTAGTACTCTTTTCTGGAAGACTTTATGCCCCTAATAAAAGCTAGACTCTGTTTCAGGTTTCCAAATAAACAAGCTGTGCATTTAAGACAAGTTCAGTCCTAGCAAGATACTGAAGGAAGAGTTAGGGTTCCTGGGAAAGCTACCAAGTCATAATAAAAGCAGAAGCCCAATGACCAACCTAGATGTTGGGAGTGCTGTAACTCAGGGATCATGCAGAGGCCCAGGGAGTCCCTCTGAGGTGCTCTGGATTTTGGGCCTTGTTGACCATGTGATTAGCTAGAGCCTGGTCCTTCAGATGGGGCCCAAAATAACATCCAGCTTCAGGGAGCTTGGAAAGGCAAAAGCTGTGCTGTATAAGGGAGATAGGGACTGACATTTGAAATAGCTGTTGCGACACAAAGTATGGCTGAGAACCAGCAGCACTAGCATCCCCTGGAATCTCATTAGAAATGTAGACTCTCAGTTCAGACCCACTGAGTCAGAATATGCATTTTAATAGTATCTCCCAAGTATTATTATGTACATTCAAGTTTGAGAAGCAATGGTCTGGGCCATTGCTACTAATGCAGCTTACAGTTCTAATGTTGATTCTCCACTGCTGCATCATATAGTAGGTTGCATTGGAAACTTTCTCTGACTTCTATTGGTACTACCCAAGGCAAAGTTCAGAACTGAAAAGAAACTAAGAGAACATCTATTCAATGCTCACATATTACAGAGGAATAAGCAAGGTCCCATGTGGGTAAAGTGACTTGACCAATGCCACAACGCGTTAGTGACAAAAATAGGAATGAGAACCAAACTCTTCTCATCCCTACTATTGATTTATTTACAAACACATATAATTTAGCTGCTTACTAAGTAATAAAAGATTTATTGAGTACATACCATATGCCAGGTATTTTGTTAGGTGATTAAGATACAAAGATGAGGAAGTCAGATAATCAACTCCATCTAGTACAAGAGAGCTCTTCTTTCACTCATTCCTGGGCTGTAAGGAATTCTGAACATAAGACACATTTTAAATACAATAGTCCTCAGTGTTTTTCAAAACCATATCACTTCTTTGCCATTGGAAAACTAGTCTTTGCAGAAGTAAGAGAGCATTGAAAGTTCCATCATGAGTGTATTGTCTCCTCCTGAATCCACCCTGAAGTATGAAGGTGATATAGGGTGAATCTTGTCCCTTGAAGAGTGAAGACAAGCCGGAATAGAACTAAGGATTAGTAGATTAGGCAAGGACTGGCTGGGAGATCTAATGGGAAGTCATCTTGGGATTAGCAGTAGGTCTAAGAGAATATGAAGAATGAGGCACCAAGGAAGAGTAAGGAGCCAGGAATGATCATGAGCTAAAATAATGCCTTAGAGCATTATTATTGCTCTAAGCACTTCACATGGACTCATTGAATCCTCACACTACCAATTCATGGAATGGGGATTACACATCTCCATTTCACAAATGAGGAAGCCAGAGGCATGAATGTTGACTTGCCCATAGTCTGCATTTGCATTATGACTATGTAAGTATCATTGATGGCTGAGCCAAGTAGGTTACTGCTTCCTTTATTTCTGCCTTCTTCTTTCCTGAAGAAAAAAGTTACCTTTAACTTAGAACCAGTCTTTTGTCTTATTTTTGTTTATTTTGGGATCTCTAATTCTTCCCAAACTTTCAAAGAACTATACAGTCTTCTTCATTTGGTCCAACTCATCAGCTTATCTTTCAGTTCCATTTGTTTTTCTTCTTCAGAGACATGCTCCACATTGATTGCTTTTATGGCTCAACTATCATCTTAAGAGTCCCATTCATCACCCTACTGCGTATTCCTTCCCCTCTCTCTAAGTTGGGTTCCCTGGGTCTCCTGTTTCTGTCTTGAGTTGCTCTCTTGGGTCAGATGAACATGTCTTTCAGCTTCCTGAAAAAGGGTGTATTAGAGGTTCTAATTTTTCAGAGTATTCATGAGAATTCACAAAGAAAGGATAAGGCATAGAAGGCTAAAGAAAGCACAGGTAATCATTCGAGAGACTCAGGATATCCGGGGCAGCTTTCAGTGTCTCAGTCACATAGGACACAGTTCATTTATGGATTATAAACCACCAAAATCTGGCATATCTTCGTCTCAAGCTGCTCTCTTATCTGAGGAGGAGCCTTTTCTATCTCTATTTGTGTAGTCAAAAACACGTGTGGGCCCAGACTCAATAATAGAATTGAAGATAATAGATCTAGCTGCCAATCATCAGTATGCACATTTTCTATAAAAAATGCAGACCAGATGTTACAGGCTGCTCTCTGGTCTGTTTCAGACCCTTGAACAGGACTGCATTAATTACTAGTTAACACATTTTACTCAGTTTTGGCCAAAGGCCAATATCATGACTACATTGCCCTTATATGGTAACAGGGTTGCAGCAAACTAACTGAGATTACCCAGGAGGTAAAAAGACCTTGAATGTCTAACAAAATATCTTTATTTTAATGCTTAATTCATTGTTTTCTTGGCCTAAAATTCTAGGCTGACAGTTATTTTCCCTGAAAACATGGGGGGTATTATTCCACTGTCTCTGGCAATCTTGCATTGCTGTTGAGAAGGCTGATCCCATTCTGGTTCCTAGTTCATTATTTGTGACTCTGCCAGCTCTCAGAGTCTTCCGTCTGTCCAGTATGTACTGAGATTTCATGATGCGCATTGGTGTGAGTCTTTCATCTGTTGTGCTGGATATTTAGGGTGGCCCTTTCAAAATGAAAACTAATATTCTCCAGTTCATGGAAATTTTTTTTATTTAATGATTTCCTCCCTCTGATTATCTTATTACCTTTTGGAATTTCTTTTATTCAGATATTGAACCAATTGGATTAAGTGTTTACTTTTCTCATTTTTCCCCTATTATCTATGTTTTTAAATTTAGGTTTCACTTTTGGGGAGATGGATTCAACTTTATATTTTGAATATTTTATTATTTAGTTGTTTTGATCATATTTTTATTTTTAAGTGGTCTTCCTTGTTCTCTGATTGTCCCATTTTGATAGTATCCTGTTCTTGTTTCACAGATGCAATATTGTCTTTCTTCTATCTGAGGATATTAATTATGGTTTCATCGGAGTTTTCTCCTGATCTTTGTCATATCTTATTCTGCAATTTCCCTTCTGTTAGTTTTAGTTTTTGCCTTTCATTTCCTGTCTAGTGACTCTTGACTGTCCATTTATGTTTGAAGTGAAGCACTAAAAAGCATATTTGGTTAGACATTGATTTGTGGGCCTCATTATAGGGTAACTGCGGAAGGAGCCAGTAGTTTCACTGGAGGATGATGACATTTCAGTATCTGTAGGTCTTTTCTTTTTGACCTATCAGTTTCCCCAAAGACGATTCTCTTATACACCTGCCTAATTTACTGAATTCTGAGAAGTGGCTGTTGTGGGGTAGGGGGATGTCTCTCATTCAGAATGCAGACTTGCACTTAATTACAATGTTTTTAGTAAAGCACCTGAGCCCTGTACCTAACGTCCCTCAGCATAGATCCTCTCTGATTTAACATGAGCAGAGAGCAAAATAGTAGAAGGTCAGCCAGGAGAGAGGAGGCAAGGGAAAGGAGGAGTCTCCAGGTTGTACCCACCCAGATGAAAGGGAGGTTGTCTAATGTTACTCCTTGTTTGCAGTACCACCTATTCCTGCCTTTAAAGGTACCTGAGCCTTCAGTTCCTGAGCTTGTCAGGGATCTCAGTCATGCTTGTTGTTGGCAACCCCTCTGAAAACACTTAGGACACAGCCTTTCCTCTCTGCTGAGTCAGCTTTGTTCTTCTAGGTGCTTTCTGCCCTTCATAGTGTTGCTAACATCTTTTGTCTGCTTCATCTCCTCTTGTGTTCTTTCTGTCCTTGTGGACTTACGCCTTTTAAAATACCTAAAATACCTTTACTCTTATCTTAGTTTACTTTGTGAGGAAGCAGAGGTAAAGGCATGTACCTTTAGGGGTGAAGAGAGTTTTTTTCTTCCTCTTCTAAAGATTTGGGTCTAAAGTCTACCAAAATAATACTGACAATAGATAGACTAACAGGAGAAAAAGCATACAAATTTAGTAATGTGTGTAAGCACAGGAAGATAACAAAAGAATGATTACCCAATTACCCAGAGAGATTCAGAAGCTTATATACCCTTCTTCAGGTTTCTTCCTTCAGGGAGAGGAAGTTGGGGATATGGGCAATTTTGAGGAGTCATCATTGATTTTTACCAGAACTGAATGGACCCAAAGGGCAGACCATAGTTTTTAAATGATCTGTGTAAAGGGACCAAGAATGACAATAGCTTGTGGGAAGTTATGGGAAGAAGAGGGGTAGCACAACACTGCAAACAAAGGTTGTCTGATTATGCAGATAGAGTCTCCCAGGCAATCTCTCCAAGCTGCCCTCAGAAGAATAGACAAAATCTCTGTGTGAGCAAGGTGATGACGTTTAGTCTTTTCTCCTCTCTGGTGCTTAATCTTTCGTGGTTATTTAATGAGATTCCTAGAAAGGGAGCTTCAAGACTACTGTACTTCTTTTGGAAGAAGTTTTCTCAGGCAGATTCAGGAACCTCCTGAGAGAGCCCCTACCTGTGCTGGGTTAAAAAGTCTTGGTTCTGAGATAGTTTCTAAGACCTTCTAATGTCTTTTGTTACTTTGGGGCTCTGTTCTCTGAGCCTCAATATGCCTAATTACTCGGTTTTGATTTGTGACTCTGGACAATAGCTTTCTTATATCTAAAATGAAAGAATGAGACCAGATTATCTCTAAGGTTCTGTGATTCTCAAACACTACAAATCCGTAACTAAGTAGGTGCTATAACATACGCAACTGACTCTAAGAATTGTCAGAATCCGAACAACAGGGAAATTACTGGAGCATGAATCATCAAGGGACATTTCATCTTAGCTGTGATGGCTAGAAAGCTGCATGTGGATTGGATAAATGGAGAGAAGAGGAAGGGAACGGCATAAGTGAACTCATAGAAATGACTATGCCCACTTATGGGAATGGTACATATTGAGAAGTAACAAGGAACAAAGTTGGCTATTTACCAGGTGTATGCTTAATACTTACTGTAGAGGGCCTTCAGAGGCTGAAATATAAACTTAATTGCAATACAAAATGTCACTCTTCAAAAAATAATATCATATTTTTACCAAATAGTATTTATTTTCATCCTACAACCTTTGTATAATTCTGGTTCATATCATTTCTCTTTTGAGTGAATTGAAAACCCAATTTTTCTCTTCTAAACAAATACCTTTTAACGTACAGTGATACTATTTTGTGAACTATTGCTGTATTTTCTGAGGTAAACTCTAATTTTGATGTCACATTGTATACCCCTTTTATTTTTCTTATAGGTTTTATTATTGTATGCATATAATTTGAAGCCTCTGAAGATTTCAGATGTTAGACATTCCACTTGTAACAGTACATGTGTTGGCTCTTTATGGATTCCACTGAACAGGCAAGTAAAAATTCCACAACTCCAATTGTCTTTGTTGTTATTTCTCATGAGAATAGACTCTTTCAGTAATTGGCAAGGTGTAGTGTAGGAGACCTGCTAAAAGGCACTTCTAGAAGAATCTTCCTTTTGTTTAGAGGAATATTATATTGCAGCGGTTAAGAGCATGAACTCTGAATCCTGCCTGCTTCATTCAAATACCAGTTGTGCCCCTTATTTTCTTCACAACCTTGGGCAGTTTATGTCACCTCTGTACTTCAGTTTCCTATTAGTAAAATGGGAATAATACTAATAATAGTACAGAGGGTTGCCGAAGGAACAGTTCATACATGCTTCATAGAGATTACAGAGAGCACAAGGATGTTGTCTGTACTATATTTTGCCTGTAGTTTCAGTGTGGTTAAAAAATAATTTAATGTGGCTTTGTATGGAGTTTCAAAATTAAGCCCAAGCTCTACTACCGCCCTTGGCCCACCTTTCCCTCTGTGCCCAATCAAAAGTCTGTGCTTCATCTAGGTTGTTTTCCTCCCTCTCCATCAAACAGGTCATCAAACAGGTCATATCTCTCTTTTTGCTCATGCATCATTTCTCTCTTCCTGTTTCACTTTACAAATTTCCTTGTTGTTGTTTTTTAATTTATTACTTAGTTTATTTTTGACTTCACTGTTCATTGCCCTTCTGACCTTATCCTCCATTTCCTTCATTTAGAATGGAAATGATCATAACTGCTCTGCCTGCCTTTCAGGGTTATTTTAGGACCAAGATAGACAGTGTGTGAACATGCTTTGAAAAGCTTAACCACTAATGGCTATTCCATCAATGGCTTGGTAAACAGAGAATTAGTGCTTCTCTGTCCTTCCTTTGAGAGTCTTGTTTATGTTCCATGATTTTCATTTTGAATGATTTCTTGGCATCACCATGAAAGAGACAAAGGCTGTTTCAAGAGCTGGCATATTTTCAGTTATTCAGTCAATTTATTTGTTCCTTCTTTTCTCCTCTTCTCTCCTCTTCTTCTTTTCCTTCCCTGCACTCCTCTCCTCTATATTTTCATTCAATTTATTTTCTTCCTTGTTTTCCTTTTCCTTTACATTTCCTTTCTTCTTTTCCAAGTGAAATGATTGAAAACTTAGGTACAGGCTATAGAGCAGCCTAGCTAAGCAACAAAATCAGGTAATTCTGCACTTGCTTTGTAAATCCAGAAATGTAGATTTTTTCCAGCCCCACATGATGAAAATGATTATAATTTCTATAAAGTAGAAAGTCATCAAACTGATAAGTTTCTTTCTTTTATTCCAAAAAGTTTTGAATTTTGGTGTATTTCTGATCAATAGTAGGGTTACTAAAATTAGTGACAAGCCCCAGCCACTGAGGCCATCACAGAGGACCATGCCTAACAATCTTTTATCTCCTTGTCCTTTGGTGGCACTGTGAAAATAAACTATTTCTCTCATCCTGGGTGGCATTCCTTGTGTTCTTATGAGGCTCGAGATTAGTACATGGGAAACTGGTCCTAATCATCCTTTGGACCAAAGTAGGAGTAGGAGTAAAGCAAAGTAGGAGTAAAACAGGTCAGAAAAACATAGGCCAGAGAAGAAGAAACTTGGATAACCTGCAAATTGGGAAATCCTCCTTTTATAATTCACTTCCTCATCTCCTAGTTAAGTGCGCATAAGAAAAAGTATATTTTAATCCTTTGCATTTTTTTTACAGCAACAAAGGAAACAATAGTGTTCTTAATGAACAGACATAAAGCTTTGTGTGTAGTTCTATCTAAATTGTGCTGTTGTGACCGAGATGAAGTTCCCTGCCTACTGTCTCTGCCTTTAAACTTCCAGTCATCCATGTTTCTACTTGCAACTTGGTCCTGCACTCCAGGCCATGGCAGACTCTGGGAAAGAGTGCCTGGGAGTCAATAAATGAGAGCAGAGGCTGTGGGGAGCCCAGACGGGATGGTGATGCCAAGGTTTAAAAAGCTGGAGCAGGCATTGACCTAGAGGACAGAAATGAAGAAGTACATGGGAGGACAGGGAGGTGAGGGGCAAATGCATGCCAGAACACAAAGGGAGGGAGCAAGATGTAGGCAGGTGCAGTCATGGGGTCCAGGCCTCACACCAAGACTCAGGTCATCCGATGTTGCTCTTTGCATGAGGACTCAGCCTGCTTTGCCTGGTCCCAGATGGCTGTTTGTGGAGCTAGATGGGGCCATTTACTCTGCCAGCACAGGCAGTGAAGTGCTGGACACTCATTTACAATCTGCAACTCAAATGTCAAAGAATGGTTTATCCTTCCTAGAATCCCAGGTATTATAAAGGAAAGCTATGCTATTTGTGGAAGACAAGTAAGACTTCTTTCTCTAGGTATTAGAATTTAAAAAATGGCATTTTAGAATACTATCTTTCCTTCATGTAGTTCCTTGTGGTTAAGAACATACATACTTATGTCATTTCATCCTTACAAAAGCCTTATGAATTGGATGAAGTGGATTTTCTTATTCCAGTCTTACAGTAGAAGGAACCTCAGGGTCAGAGAGGTTAAGTGAGTAGTCGAAGGTTTCATGGCTAGAGTTGGAAGGAACCAAGCATGACTCACCAACTCTTTCACCTCCTCATCTTCTTTTCTCTCCAATGCATCAGGCAGCTTTTCCAGCATTATTGGAGATGACCCTTTTTTTTTTTTTTTTTTTACTTTAGGTTCTGGGATACATGTGCAGAACATGCAGGTTTGCTACATAGGTATACACGTCCCATGGTGGTTTGCTGCACCTATCAACCTGTCATCTAGATTTTAAGCCCCACGTGCATTAGGTATTTGTCCTAATGCTCTCCTTGCCCTTGTCCCCAGCCTACTGACAGGTCCTAGTGTGTGATGTTCCCCTCCCTTTGTTCATGTGTTCTCATTGTTCAGCTCCCACTTATGAATGAGAACATGCAGCGTTTGGTTTTCTGTTCCTGTGTTAGTTTGCTGAGGATGATGGTTTCCAGGTTCATGCATGTCCTTGCAGAGGACATGAACTCATTCTTTTTTATGACTGCATAGTATTCCATGGTGTATATGTGCCATATTTTCTTTATCCCATCTATCATTGATGGGTATTTGGGTTGGTTCCAAGTCTTTGCTATTGTAAATAGTGCTGCAGTAAACATATGTGTGCACATTTCTTTATAGTAGAATGATTTATAATCCTTTGGGTATATACACAGTAATGGGATTGCTGGGTCAAATGGTATTTCTGGTTCTACATCCTTGAGGAATTGCCACACTGTCTTCCATAATGGTTGAATTAATTTACATTCCACGAACAGTGTAAAAGTGTTCCTATTTCTCCACATCCTCTCCAGCATCTGCTGTTTCTTGACTATTTAATGATTGCCATTCTAACTAGTGTGGTTTTGTGATTTTGATTTGCATTTCTCTAATGACCAGTGATGATGAACTTTTTTTCATATGTTTGTTGGCTGCCTAAATGTCTTTTTTTGAGAAGTGTCTTTTATATCCTTCGCCCACTCTTTGATGGGGTTGTTTGTTTTTTTTCTTGTAAATTTAAGTTCTTTGTAGATTCTGGATATTAGACCTTTGTCAGATGGATATATTGCAAAAATTTTCTCCCATTCTGTAGGTTGCCTGTTCACTCTGTAGGTTGCCCATAGTTTCTTTCGCTGTGCAGAAACTCTTTAGTTTAATTAGATTCCATTTATCATTTTGGCTTTTGTTGCAATTGCTTTTAGTATTTTAGTCATGAAGTCTTTGCCCATGCCTGTGTCCTGAATGGTATTGCCTAGGTTTTCTTCTAGGGTTTTATGGTTTTAGGTTTTACATTTAAGTCTTTAATCCATCTTGAGTTAATTTTGTATAAGGTATAAGGAAGCGGTCCAGTTTCAGTTTTCTGCATATTGCTAGCCAGTTTTCCCAACACCATTTATTAAACAGGGAATCCTTTCCCTATTGATTGTTTTTGTCAGGTTTGTTTGAGATCAAATAGTTGTAGATATATGGTGTTATTTCTGGGTCCTCTGTTCTGTTCCATTGGTCTATATATCTGTTGTGGTACCAGTACCATGCTGTTTGGGTTACTGTAGCCTTATAGTACAGTTTGAAGTCAGGTAGCGTGATGCCTCCAGCTTTGTTCTTTTTGCTTAGGATTGTCTTGACTGTACGGGCTCTTTTTTGGTTCCATATGAAATTTAAAGTAGTTTTCTTCCAATTCCGTAAAGAAAGTCAATGGTAGATTGATGGGAATAGCATTGAATCTATAAATTACTTTGGGCAGTATGGCCAATTTCATGATACTGATTCTTCCTATCCATGATCATGGGATGTTTTAAGATTTGTTTGTGTCCTCTCTTATTTCCTTGAGCAGTGGTTTGTAGTTCTCCTTGAAGAGGTCCTTCACGTCCCTTGAAAGTTGTATTCCTAGGTATTTTATTCTCTTTGTAGCAATTGTGATTGGGAGTTCACTCATGATTTGGCTCTCTGCTTGTCTATTATTGGTGTATAGGATGACCCATTTTTTAATGGATAAGTTTTTCAAGTAAACTTTAACAACAAATCTTTGCATTTAACTGTTGCCTTTTTAACAGAAAAGTTTCTAAGGCATACTATATAAATTCACATCCTCTCATATGTAATTACATTTTTAACCTTTTAGTGCTGAGAACTATCATTAGGATAATCAAGTATTGCACAATGCTGTAGATGAGGATGCTGTGGAAAATTGGAAGTTTGACAATTTTTTGCCTATGTTCCTGATGTCAGTTTGTTTTTGGGATCATTTGCTTCTTTTGCATAAAAATTTTCTTCCTTCCTTGAATGGAGACATGCATGTGCACACACATATGTAAACATATGTGTGCTGTGCCTGTAGTGTGGAGTCACCGAGGCCATGCAGGTGGCTGTTTGCCTTCTTCAACTGTAAGCCTTTCCACCTTCTGCCTCCACTACCCTGGTCCACTCTGCCTTCAGGCATCACTGTTTGCTGGCCTGTGAACCCTGTCTTCAGCATCATTGCTGGTGCCCTCCTTTGGCTGTTACTTTTCCATTTTTCTTGATTCTTCTCCCTACCTCCCTTTCTCCACCCTCTTCACTCCTATTCCCAACACACATGCAATACACTGAATTATTATGGGTCCCTTAATTGACCTTTTAGAGTCATTGCTAACTTGTCATAATTCTTACCTGCAGGTCAGCCAGACAGTCAGAGCATGGCATTAAGACTTCCACAGGAGTCAGTCTTTTGTTATTGCCTAGATTTTGTTTCACCACATAGATAATTATTTTCTTTATTTTCATCTTCAGCAATATTTTAGATGTGTGCTTTTTTCATTGTGCTTTTGCAGTTTCTAATTATGTTTTTATCTGCATGTATAAACATAATGAAAGTTAAGACTGTCTCTTTGCTCATGTTTCTTGAACTTGGCTGTATCAGAAATCTATTCGTTAAATAACTGAGGCCTTACTTTATATAAGTTATTGATTCTGCAAATAAACAAATACCTTTCTTAACTCTTCAAATAAAATACGTATATATTATTTTCAGGGTTATTGCAATTCATGAGAAATTATCTAATCTTGCTCAAATAGCTGAAATATCATTGCCTGCAGCTCCTGAAATTACCTCAAATGAAAATATATATGAAATGGAAGTGGAAGAGGAATCAGTTGATAATGAAATGGAAGTAAGTTGTTAAATAGTGGAAAATGACATTGCTGTAGATTACCTTTTACATCCTCAAAGCAGAACTGTGTGACAGGACTTGAACTCTGTGATTCTTCTGCCTCTAGTTTATTCAGAGTATGAGACATGACTTAACTTTTTGACACATATGTAGTGTGTCTTCTGAAGGTCTGAGGGTCTTCTAAGCATATGAATTACAAGAATTTGATGGTGAATGAACACAAACCAATCCAGATTAATCGTTCTGCTATAACTGTGAATCCTTATTAATAAATAATGCTTTGTGACTTTGCAATATTACTTTTATCTTTTTTCACTCTAAATCTATGAAACACTTTTATTACCCAAATAATATGTGAAGGAAAACTAGAAAATATAGATAAGCATATTTTTTTCAGAATTTTATATGTATATATATTTTTCTAACAAAAAAGGCTGTTATCCACATAGTATGCTATTAAGTCTGATCACAAAGCTGAGTTGTTTTTCTGATGACCAATGTTTGTGTTTTGGAGGAGATGGGGGTTTTCTGTCCCGTCCTGAGTTCTGAGTTGTCCTGGGGCACAGGAGACAGTTATATGGAGACCAAAATGTCAGCATCATTACTGATAAAGCTGATTGGTGAACTTGGCTTTAGATGTGTGGCCAAATGAGCACATTAATATTTTACCCCTGAATTAGCCAGACTTGCCCACCTAGTCATGTAGTCATCTGGCACACCTGTGTCACCACAGGGTTTCCCTATTTCTCTTCTGCCCCACTCAAGTTTACTGCATGGAGAGCAGAGAATAATAGTTCTGCAGGTAGGGTGTCTCCAAAAAGTATAAACAAAGATAGCCCAGAAGGAGCTGAGCCTAGCATGCTCTGTTGCTTTTCCCAAACTCACTGATAAGTCACTCTACTCTTTTGTGGGTAAATCCAAAAGAAGCTGGAAGTGTCTTGCCTTCTTTGGGAGAAATATGGAAATTCCTTACCCTTTATGGAAATGAGAAGGGTTGGTAATATATGCTCTCCCCTAATTACCTGTTCTTTAAATTACCATTTGTACCTTAATTTCTTGAGAAATATATTCTGTACTTATTGTAGCTGTTTAAAAGATAGATCTAAAAGGCTTAAAATGAAAAAAAGCAATCTGCTGCCCAACCTCTGCTCACTCCACAATTCTGCTCTGCAGAGGCAACCACTTTCCACTTTTAGCTGCTGCTTTTGTTATTTGCTTTCACATCTACAAATAATATTCAGTATCAGTCATGAAAGATGGGGTAACAAAAAGCCTCCAAATCTGAGTGAGTCAGCTGGGGACCTGCTTCATGTCTCCTCATGCCAGCATCAAGGTGGGTGGCACATTCATCATGAAACATCACCAGTCACTGTGGCAGGAGGGAAAGAAGGGGCACATTACACACTGGCTCATAAAACTTCCATCATATCACTTCCACTAACAATTAGTTCATTAGCCAAATAATTTATATGCTGTACCAACAATTGTGCCACCAGTTTGGAAGACAGAAAGCCAGACAAAATGAAGAATCATGCTGAAAGCCAGAAATTATTGTCTATTTCTGGAGGTATCAATTTTAGACAATATGTATTGAATCCCTGTCTGATATATATGGATTTAGCTCACTTATACTTCTCCCCAACTTCTTTTCCCTTCCCTTCTATATATTGTTACATCACAAAATTTAATTAAATCAATATTCAGTGTTATGACCCTGTAAATGATGTTCACAACTGAGTCAAGTAGTGTACTATAGTTATTTTCCTTTCTTTTGTGTTCGAATTTTTCTTGACTTGTCTTTTATTCTTAATGTTTTCTCAGTCATTATATCAGAACTTTCATATGTTCATCTATAGATTTTTTACTCAAGTATTCATACTTATCAAATAATGTCTCAAACTCATTTTCCTCTGAAGCCTCCCACTCAGTTGAAGACTGAATGCTTTCATGCCTGCTGCATAGCCCTGCTTCTGGGCCCTCCTTGTGACACTTTTTGGGTTGAGTTCCCAGCTACTTGGGTCCCGGTCTCACTTTTCCACAACTCTTGCCTACAAAACAAAGTTTATTCATCATTTCTTCATTCAACATCTTTTGAATGCCTCCTACTTGCCATGGTGTGGGAATCGGGGATGAGCAAGACACAGAGAGAGCCCTTAGGAGCTTTATGGTCTAGTGAGAGCAATGGGAGAGGCAGACTCTTGCCTCACTCTGCTGATATCAGAGCAGAGAAAGTACTTAATTCTACCCATCTCTCCTGCCTTTAGGATCTTCTCTTTATTTTTGATCTAGTATATCTTTTTTACTTAAATCATTTTCTGCTAGGAATATTTAATTGGGTATCAATAACAAAACATTTTTAATTCTGAAAGAATATTATTGGTTTGGCTTTGTTTTCTTATTTACCTCATCTATACACTTTCATTATGTGAAAGTGTAAAATCAGCAACTTTCCTGATTTTAGAAGATACTTGTTGGCATTTTAGTCTGAATTCATCAGTAGAGTGAATGAATGCATTTTTCATTACTGTAAAAACAGCAAGCCTAACCATAAGAGAATCTACTGTGCAATCACAGTTAGCCTTTGCAAAATGCCACTTTTCAGCATTTATGTTTTCTGTGCTCTGTGCCTGGGTATATCATGGAGCAGATGTCTTAGAATTTTGGTTGCACATCCTTTTCGGTGTCCTCAAATGTTGCAATATGAATTATGATGCTTAATGATGTACTGAGTGCTTATAATCCCTCAATATATCAGATAGCTCAAACTATCTCAAACTTGGTAGGTTTTATAGCTATAGCTGTAGATACAGACTTATTTTATAAAGTGCATGATTGCCCTTTCATGTCTATTTCCAAAAAGAATTCGGCTCTCTATTTTTATTCTTCTTTGGTAGAATACCTACAATGACAGTTTTTAAGCCACATACCAAATTTACCATATTGCTGTTTTTGAGTCATAGTCTAGAATATTCTTTGCTGAAATCGTCCCTAAATTCACTACTATATAGTTCATGTATGGAAAATTATTGTTTTCCTCTGAACCCGTTTTCAGCTTAGATTGTCTGAG
This sequence comes from Rhinopithecus bieti, assembly GCF_001698545.2. Classification (NCBI taxonomy): domain Eukaryota; kingdom Metazoa; phylum Chordata; class Mammalia; order Primates; family Cercopithecidae; genus Rhinopithecus; species Rhinopithecus bieti. The sequence goes on along the minus strand of NW_016811519.1, from coordinate 2,661,907 downwards.
GCAGGAGAGTGAGCATCTGTTAGAGTAAGGATTCTAGATTGTGCCCTCTGCCACTCAACTTTACTACTGAAGGTCTGTCTCTTAGCTTTTCCTGGAGCTAATTTTCCTCTCAACTCCAAAATGATCTTTACATTCAAATCCTGCTCTGAGATGGAGAGACGGGCTCTTTGGGTGGACTGAGAGTCACCAAAACATCCTTGGTGGGCAGATGTAGATATCGAATTCATCACAACTAACCCAGCATCTGAGCCAAGAGGTTGACTATAAATATGAACAAATAGGAAATAAATGAGGTCGAGGGTATGATGGTGTCTGAAGAGAAGTGGAGGGAGGAATCTGGAGGGCCTACCTTGCCTTAACAAAGGCTTATGGTTTGCTTTCCTGTTCCAGCTGAAATGGTGGGCATGCATAGGTCAACCCTCAAGTAGAACAAACTCTTTTCACTCTTGATGTTCTTCCTTGTGTTTTTGAATTTGTTTTATTCTCCGACCTAGAAAATGTTTCTTCAGCTTTAACGTGGGGTGTTTTAGATATTTTCTGGCTCTGTTAGTTCTATATACAGAAGAATGTCACCAGAAAGAAGGAACGCTAATATTCATTTAGGTGAATTGGCAAGCAAATTAGCTCACAGCGTTTGAAAGTTGAGAAATGAAATTACATATAAATTTTTCTTTTTTCCACAATACTAATGAGCACTTAATTTTTTTAAAAAAAGAAGCTCGATTCTGGGCTGTATCAAATAAATTCCATGGACTAAATCTGCTAGTTTGTTGTCATGACAACCTTCACATGGAGCTAATTAGAAGTTAACTAGGACACTTCTAAAGAGATTGATTCTGGTCTGGAATTGGACAGGATTTCATAGCCTCCATAATCTAATATATTTATTTCTATTACAGTGTAGATTGTTGGTGGGTTATTGAATATAAGGGTGCAGAAAATGTGTCTTTGATTGATATGGGGGGAAGGTAGTGAATCTTATTTTCCTACTCACTCCCTTTTATGTTTTTCCCCCAAAACCCTGGGGTCCAGAATAAGCCAAGAACTTCAGAACACATATATTAATTTAAGATGTATTGGGAGGACTACAGAACAGTTGTTTCAATCACTGTTGGCTTGAAAACCTGTGTGTCCTTTTTTCTAAAGTGAACAACACTGGCTCTGAATGGCTGAGTTACTTTAATCTGTCATTCATAGTTTACGGGAGTGTTCAGAGCCTGTCAGGTGTTCTAAAGTGTATGGAAGATGCAAACCACCCTGATTTTAAGATGCATACACCTTATTTGGAATGGTAGCATACTGATATGAAAAGTTTGAAATATGTTTGCCAAGTCACCTAAGGTTAGTTCAGCAAACATTTATGAAATGCCTGATTGTAAGACAGTTAAAATTAATATATAGGCAGTATATCCCAACTATTAAAGTACTGTGAGAACACAGAGCAAGATACAATTGGAAATTGGCATCATTAACAAATTCTTTTTGAGGAACTATTATGTGCAAACTATTTCCAGGCTTGAGGAGGTGAGAATGTACATAAATCAATATAGCCAGGTCCCTGTCACAGAGGAGCTTAATCAATGTACGAATATGGCCATAGTTACCCAGATGTCATTCCTAATGAGCCCAGCCACCCAGTAGATCTGTCTTAAGAAAGTGTGGCAGTCAGTCTGACATCCAGAACCATGGAAAATAATCTAAATCTTTCCAGTCTCTTATAGGAACATCTCAGGGGGAATCCTTTAGAATACACAGAAAAGTTTCTGTTAAATCCTCTTTTCCCCAGCTATCTTGCTCTCACAGCTCTCTGGCATCCGTAGCATGTCTCTAACATCTGTCTCATTTGGCTGAAACTCCTACACCTTTTCCTCCAACTTAGTCTATACAGAGATTTTTGTTTCTTTTCTCCTTCCCAGTCTGGCTCAGCAATTTATTATGTCATTCAACTTAGTACCTCTGGCTTCTTCCAGTTTTCCTATTTCCCCATTATCCTCATTCTGCACTGTATGGAAGGGTAGAGTTGTAGAATCCTTCCTTCTTGGCAGTGGGGTTATTGATGCAAACTCTTCTAACCGATTGTATTTAAAGTCTCATTTACATAGATTGTGTGTGTGTGTGTGTGTGTGTGTGTGTGTTGAGAGAGAAAGTTGAGCTAGACTTTGTGCTTGCTTAAATAGCTCAGCAGCATTTTCTAGCCCTTCTAGATGGAAATTAAGGCCATGTTTCCTTGCATACCCAAATATCCTATACTGTTTAGGCAATTAGCTGATTACTTGTCTCTTCCTCTCTCTTGACTGTGATTTGCTCAGAGGGTTTATTCATCATTATATCGCCAATATCTAGCCCAGTAACTGAACCGTAGTGCTTCCTTAATAGTTGTTTGTGAAACTTCTAGTTGGAGACCTGTGGAGAAAACTCATTCCAGACTGCAGGTACAGCAAGAGATGAGATATGAAGTCGTGGAACTGAATCTCATATTCAGGGAACAATAAGACATCAGTTGTGGCAGAAGTACAGGGTGAATGTAGTGGGAGATGATCGCGCAGGAAGACTGGGTGGAATTATGTGCCTCCTCTGCTCTGATCTCACCACCAAGTGCTATAAGAGACTGTCTCTCCAATTGCCCTCACTAGGCCATGAGCTCCTTATGTGATCTCTGTGTTTTTTTCATCTCCTATTCCTCCTTTGTGGCCTGTAGGAGGAATTTGATTGATGTTGAATGGATAAATGGTGAAAAAGATTTTGTTCTGTAAGAGAGGGCTGTGGGAAAGCAGGACTGGATCTTGGGGGCTAGGACAAGGTAGGGGCAGCACCTCACCTGGAAGAGCAGCTCATGATCCACCCTGTGATTTGCCAAGACAATCATGGTGGCATGTGAAGGAGAGATGAGGGAAGCAAGAGTTTGGAGGCTAGAAAGCAACTTAGGGAGTATTTCCCTCCCACACATATTATAGAAGGAGGAGAATGATGATTTCAACTAAATCTAAGAATTGGATTTAGTATCTTGGAGTCACCCAGAGGGCCACTGCTCATAGAAATAGCAGATATTCTTTTTAAGGGAGAAATGGCAAAGACTGAGCAAGGGTCATTCTGTGCCTCCCAGCCCCTCGCTAGCTGCAGCACACGTGCATCCAACTGCTTTCCGGCTGGGACTGGAGAGCTCACTGCCGTCCCCTTCTTCATCTCTATGGTAGCAAGGTCGCACAAGGAACTCACAGCCCCAACCTCAAGTCAGCCAATTTCAGAACATGTGTATGCAGTTTACCTCAAGTAATGCCAGAGTAAAAGTATGTCATTGAAGCAAATTTCTGTTTGAAAATTTCTGTTTGCAAAATGTTTAGCTGAAGCAGGCAAAGGCGTTTTTCAGGTAGCATTGCTCTCTTCATCTGTGATGTGAATTGATTAACGACATGGACAGTGTCCATTTGTTTCATGGACAGTGTCCATTTTGTTTCATGGCTCTTGATGAAATCCTTACAGTAACCCATCATGCTGTTGAACTCTTTTATTTAGACTGAAAGCATACCTTACCTAAGCACTCAGTTGGAAATACAGATCCATAAGGGATATATAGGAGTGGATGTGTGTTCCTCTCTATCTGGCAAAGTGGACCAGGGGCCTGGCAAGATCAGCACAGGACACTGGTGTACCCTGACTAGTGCTGGGTAGTCTGCTTGCCCTCCATCACTTTTAGATCCACAGAAGCCAGCCCACTTCTAGACGTAATCACTTCCTACCCAAACTGTTTGAGTGGCATCCTAGCTGATTTCTCTGTCTCTTTCCAGTGCAGTTCACTGCTAAACTGTGGTCAAATTATCTTTTCAAAGCAATCTACCATTATGCCCTCAGACCAGTCCTGCTCTGTTCTCTATACAATAAAATCCAAATTCCTTACTTTCACATGACCTGTTAAAAATTTACCTCTCCGGTGAGAACTCTCACTGCCATGGTTCCTATACACACCTGCAATGAAGATCATATCACCATATCAGCAAATTCCTTGTGTTCCTTGAATGTCCCCTGCTCGTTGCTTGTGTATGACTCTCTCCACCCCACCGGCCCCACGATGCCCTGGTCCCCAGTCTCTACCAGTTGAAATTGCACTATTTTTTTCAAGGGTTAGTTCCTATGACCCTTACTCCAGGAAGTCTTCCATGTTTATAGTACTAAGAATTATTCTCTTCCACATCTAGAATCCTAGACCCTGTCATAACTGCCTGTGTTCTGAGCACATTCTGCTTGGTATTTTATTTAGTTATATATGAATCTGTTTTTCTGAGTAATTATAAATATTTGGAGGAGAAGGTCTGTTTCTTCATCTTTGTGTTCCACAGCACCTAATATAATGCCTTGAATATGTTTGTTAAATTGAATTGAATTATCTATGGTTTTAGAACCCTGAAATTTGGCCTTTTCCTTGTTTTTGCATTTGTTTAAACTTAGATATAATGGAGTTTTGGGGTTTTGAGTTCAGGTGTTGTTTGCTTTTTTATTTCAAGTTTTTACCAGTATTGCTCAGTTATTTAAAAATTAATGTACTTTTATCATTTTAGTATTCTAAATGCTGGTAAATGTGTATATATATTATATATATGTGTGTATTATATATAATATATTATCAGAAAGCAAATTTTTGCTTCCTTCAGTCAGACACTGGCAACATTGTGAAGTAGGCATAGTTAATCCCTGACAATCATGTAGTTATGACTTCTTCAGTTGTAAGTGAGGAAAAAACTACTCACACTAACTCAAGTCAATTAGGTTTGGTAGGTAGGTAGTGTTTGTCAGGATGAGTTGAGTATGGTCATGCATAGACAAAGACTGGAACCTGAAACAGTGGCCTCACAGAAATTTGAACTGGCGGATCAGGAGCCAAGACTGTGCTCAGTGCTGCAGGGGGCGTGAGTTCTCACTCATCTCCATTTTCTCCTCTGTCCTCTCCCACATTGGCCTAATGGCTGCCTTCTCCAACCCTGCACCTGGACCTTTCAGTTCATGCTGTCAATACTGACTGTGTGTCTCTCATGTTGTTCTTCCTTACATGAAATCATATGATAGGGAATCTGATGGATTCAAACTGTCTATGGGTAGGTCCCTTGTGGATTGGGTGTCCACACGTGAACATGGCTGCAGCAGGGTTGTGGGCAGTGTCATCATGCTGTTGACTCTCTTCCTTTTTCATTTGCTCTTCCCCTGTCTTCTGTAATCCCCAGTCATTCTTTGCTGCAAACCCTTTCAGGCATCTGAAACTCTTTATTCCAGGGCTCTCTTCTCAGAAGAAAAGTAATTTTTCAAAACCTTATTTAGAAAAATAATTATTTTCAAAATCTTATTTTGTACAATTAGATACAATTCAAACAAGCCTAATTACTTAAGGGGTTATGACTTCTGAGCCCTCTGTCTTATCCTGGAAACAAAGGTTAGGTGATGATCAAGAAAAGACAAATGAAATAGTTTATAATTAAATAGGTAATATTTAGGTTTCTAATAATATCAACCTCACTGTATTACTATCTTCTTATTTCTAGGACATGATTATTCAATGTTGCTCTGAAATAGCATCTCTGTTTTTGAATGATAAAGAGCCAACACCACTATCTGAGGTATGTATTTCTCCTTTTAAATTGTGTCAAATTCACTCACAATTATTATTGCTATGGAAAAGGAAATATAGAAAACATCTAATTGTAAGTATCAAGAGCCTAACCCTCCTTATTAATGAGAAAAAGTGATAAACATGAGTTTACAATAGCACGTTATTTAGGTTAAAATATTCTGTATTCAAAAAACATTTAACTAATACAAAAAACTATAAACAGGATAATTTTTAAAATCACCTCAAATCTACCATTCACAGAATAACCCCTATTAACATTTAGAGTATATCTAGAATTTTCCTTATGTACAGATAAACTTTAGAATTTTTATATTGATGGTATCATGCTTTACATGCATTGTGTCACTTGCTTTTTTCATCAAATAATTTTGTGGATAAATTTTTATGTGAAAAGTCTACTTTGTCGTATTTAATGCCTGCATAATGGTTTCTTTTATGTATTTGTTGTGTCAGGTACCATTTACATAGCTAGATCTTTATTGATGGGTCCTGTAGTTGATTGATCCTGTACATACATATTTCATTCTTCTGTATTACCTCTTCAGAGTTAATTCTTAGGGATTGGATTTGGAGTGAAAAAGTATATGTACATTTTTATTATAAAATATATATAATACAAATTTAAAGTTTTAACCATTCTAAGTATACAGTTCAGTGGCCTTAAGTATATTCACAATGTCGTGCAACTGTCACCACTATCTGTCACTGTCCAGAACTTTTTCATCCTTCCAAATAGAAACTTTATATCCATGAAACAATAACTCCTCAATTCCTCCTCCCCCACCACCCCAGCTCCTGGTAACCTCTATTCTACTTTCTGTCTCTATGAATTTGTCTGTCCTAGATACCTCATATTAGAATCATACAATATTTGTCCTTTAGTGTCTGGCTTATTTCACTTAGCATAATGTTTTCAAAGTTATCCGTGTCGTAACATGTCCTACTATTTTATTCCTTCTTAAGATTGACTAATATTCCGTTGTATGTATATACCACTTTTCTTCATGGATTTACCTGTTAATGAACATTTGGGTTGTTTCCACTTATGGCTATTGTAAGTAATATTGCTATGAACATTAGTGTACAAATCTGAAGCCTTGATTTCAGATCTTTAGTGCATATACCTAGGAGTGTAATTGCTGAATCATATGGTAATTCTATGTTTAACCTTTCGAAGCACTTCCAAATAGTTTTCCTAAGCAGCTGCACAATTTTATACTACCACCAACAATGCATAGAGGTTCTAATTTCTCCGCATTCTTTCCAACACTTTTTATTTTCTGGTTTGTGTGTGTGTGTGTGTGTGTGTGTGTAATAGTAGTCATCCTAGTGGATGTGAAGTGGTATCTTATTGTGATTTTGATTTGTATTTCCTTAATGACTAATGATGTTGAGCATCTTTTCATGGGCTTATTGACCATTTGTGTGTCTTCTTTAGATAAATATCTCTTCAATTATTCACCCCTTTTAAAATTGGTATATACATTTTGATGTATTACAGCAAATTAATCCTCCAGAAATGTTGCACCAACATTTCTCTCCTGTCAATAGTAGATGAGAAGACCATTTACCCACATATTCATCTCTACTAGTTTTCTGGGTTTGTTTTGGATTTTGTTTTCTTGAGACAGCGTCTTGCTCTGTCACCCAGGCTGGAGGGCAGTGGTGCGATCTTGGCTCACTGCAACCTCCACCTGCCTGGTTCAAGTGATTCTCCTGTCTCAGCCTCTTGAGTAGCTGGGACTGTAGGCAAGCACCCCACACCTGGCTAATTTTTGTATATATATATTTATTTTTTTTAGTAGTGATAGGGTTTCACCATGTTGACTAGGCTGGTCTTGAACTTCTGACCTCAAGTGATCCGTCAGCCTTGGTTTCCCAAAGTACTGGGATTACAGGTGTAAGCTGCTGTGCCCAGCCCATCTACACTAGTTTTCCTCCTCCTCTTCTAATGGTTGAAAGCATGACAAATGAAAAATAGTATGTCATTATTGTATTTTTTTTTGTTAATAGTTCTTATGTTGGTTGGCATTCGTGTTTCTCCTTTAGCAAAATGGTATTTATTCATTTACTCAGTTGACAGATGTTTAGAATGAACTACCTCTGTGTCAGTAACTCCTTTCTGTGCACTGAAGAGCTAGCTGTGAACCAGCAACAAAGATTCCACTCTCCTAGAGCTACTGTTTTCGTGGCAGGAAATAGACAGTAAACAAATCAATAAACGAGATAATTTTAGATTTTGTTAAGTGCTATGCAGGAAGAAAACAGAGTGATATGTTAGAGTAGGGGTCAGCAAACTATAGCCTATGAGCTGTATCTGGTGACTCCCTGTTTTATAAATAAAGTTTTATTGGACACAGCCTTGTTCATTCATTTACTTATGATCTATAGTTGCTTTCACATTACAAAAGCAGAGTTGGGTAATTCTGGCAGAGACTGTATAGCCTACAAAGCCTAACTTATTTATTATCTCACCCTTTACAGAAAAGGTTTGCTGGTCCCTGTGACAGAGAGTGACAGGGAATGGGGTCACAGTTTATATAGGGTGGTTAGGGAAGACTGAAGACTTCTCTGAGGAGGTGACATTTGAAGTAAGACCTGAAATATTATACTGTATTTTTTCCCATTAGCTCATTATCTTCCTGGGGGCAGAGGTGATGCTATCTTCATCTTTTGAGTTCTTACAGTGCCTTGTACACCACATCTCTTGGTCATTGGTTCTTGAATTGAATTGAATTTCCTTTCATTTTGAACATCTGAAATTTAATCTTTGCTTCACTTATTCATTTGGCCATTTATGTCCTTTCCCACTTTTTAAACAGGGAACTTAATTGTTTATTATGGAAATGTATAGACTTACTGTGGTAGACCACTGATAATAAAATCAAGCTTAAGTCTAATTTTGGATAAATTGCAGTTAAAAATAGGTCTCTTCTTGAATTGTAACTCCCACAATTCCCATGTTTCATGAGAGGAACCCAGTGGGAGGTAATTGAATCACGGGGGTGGTTCTTTCCCGTGCTGTTCTCCTGATGGTGAATAAGTCTCATGAGATCTGATGGTTTTAAAAATGGGAGTTTCCCTGCACGAGCTCTCTCTCTTTGCCTGCTGTCATCCATGTAAGACATGACTTGCTCCTCCTTGCCTTCCACTATGATTGAGAGGCCTCCCAGCCACATGGAACTATAAGTTATTTAAAGCTTTTTCTTTTGTTAAAAAAATATAGGTTATAAAGAATAATTTGTTATAATAAAATATATGATTTATAATGTCAATGGACCTTGGTTTCTGACAGGTCTAGGTTGGAATCTCAGCCTTGAGTCTTGTTAATTCTGTGAACTTGGGTACGTTATTTAACTTCTCTAAGCCTCAGTTTTCTCATATGTAAAAAAGTACAGATTCCAACCTCTCATAGTTGTTGTGAAGATTAAAGTAGATAATATATTTTCAGAATTTGTCATAAGGCCTAGTAAAAATAATTGTTTAGGAAATATTAGCTGTATAATAATCATCATCATCATTATTATCATCATCCCCACTATGGTTTTACCCTCCATGTGTGAATTCTTCATCCCCTAGTCAACTAGTTTTAAGAACAATTTTAGAATCCAAGTTTGTTTTGAAATATTTATAGAAAAGGAGAGGACAAATGTGAAAGGTACTATTTTCTTTGCCTGTAATTTGGATTATTGTTGAATCCTGTAAGAATTAGGTCTGTGTGCAGGATCCCAACATGAGATCCCAGCGGTGAAAGAGCTGCCCATCCAAGATGGAAGATGGCTTCCAGCTAACTTCCACTGAAAACAAGACTCACCAACAGTGCTGGGATGGTAAATGGTTAGGCAAATGAAATTACACGCCTTCGTGAAGCTGTTTTTGTCACTAGCAGGAGCTCTTGCTGTGCAATTTGGTTCCTTACTGAACATACCTATTGCAAATTACCTTTGCCTATGTTAACTCTTCCTAATTAAAATAAATATTGACATGCACGGCCTGTGACAAAAGAAACTGAGAATAGCAAAAGATGAAGGAAGGGAACAAATGCCCCATGCTCTCCTTGTTAGTGATTAATCATGGAATGTCAATAACCATTACATATGATTTCTGGTAAGGCAGCAATAAAAAGCATTTTTAATTGCCTGTGTAGGTTCCAATTGTTGCAGTTTCTAAGTTGTCAGGTAGGATTCAAACATGACACTAAAAATATTCTTGTTCTCATGGTGACTGACCATGGAATGGGCTAAGTTCTTTAACAGAATCTCCTATCTGTCGGTAATTATTGACCACCAGCTGCATATAGAACACTGGTATAGATACTTTTGTGGCTGCAAAAGAGGTGTAGATTAAGGTTCCTGTAGTTAGCAAAATGAAATAGTTTCATATTGTTCCCATGATACAGATAAATTTGCCTAATCAGTTACACACACATACGTGTGTGTGTGTGTGTGTGTGTGTGTGTGTGATTTGAACGAACTGGATTCATACAGAATCAGTATGGAGAGGAGGTGCCTAGGAGCAGATCATGATTTGAAAGTGGAAAAGGTTATCCTAGGTCAAGATATCAGATATATTATATAAGGAGATTGCAAAGCAGTTTTTCTTGGCTGCTTGAGTTTGGTAGAATTTTCTTTTTTAATTCAAGATTTTTTGCCAGGCCTAGCATAGTGCGTGACAAACAATAATGATAATAGTCATGAAAATGCAAGTATTTCTACAGCTAGTAGTAATATTAATAGTTAATACTAAATACTTATTGAGCACATGGCATGTGCAGACATTATTTTAAATAAGTTAATATTTTAAATATTTAATATGACAAGAGCCGTATGACGTTGGTTATCATTATTATCCTTGTTTTAGAGATGAGGAAACTGATGCATAGGAAAATTTAGCAGAATGTACAAGGTCTCGCAGCTTGATAAAAGTAGAAGGCAGGAGTCAAATATGGGTCTGCTTAACTCTATACTTCTAACTAGACTACACTCAGTAGGTGTTTTACTAGAATAGTAGGAGAAGACACTGCAGGGAATTGAGGAATAAATAAGGGGTGAGAAAGTAGGGGTGAGAAAGTGAAGGTTGAAAGTGTAGATTAGTCTTTAAGAAGATTTGAGAGGGTAAGAAAACAGCTTGAGAGAGACACAGTCATGGGAGGGTGTTAGGATAGTAGCAGTCAAGGGAGGCTGTTAGTGTTACAGATCTTTGGGGTATCGCTTTTCTGGCCTGAAACCTTTGGCCAATGGTGCCTTTGCCTGAGTTTTGCTTGGGCCCACTGGGCTTGCTCTGTACAATAGCAGGCTGCGCTTGGCTCATGCTACTGACCTGGATCCCATGCCTGCCAAGGGCAAGTGAGGTGTGGAGCAGCAAGGAGCGTTTGAGCAAGCATGGGGTCTGGCCACTGTGCAGTCAGACATGCTGGCTGCTGCAGTGTGGCGGGCAGCTCTAGGTGCTGGATGGGCACCAGCTTTTTGCAAGGCTGCAGCTGGACCAGGCACACCAGAAGCAGCTTCGTTGGTTGTCAGTGGGGAAAAAAGTGGTGTCCAGAAGCCTGGAGATGCCAGGAACTGCAGGACCTCAAAGAGGAAGTAACAGCCTTGGCTTGGGGATCTCCCAGGCCTGGGCTCCCAGAAGGAACGCAGCTCTTCTCTTCTTCTTTTCTCCTGCAACATGGCAAGCAAAGGGCATGTTTCAGCCTTGTTTGTGTTACAGCTTTTTCAGCCCTGCCACTTGGCAGTCCTGAGTTCTTGTCCTATGACCAGGAAGAATGAGGTAGGCAGACAAATGGAGGGTGGTGAGCAAGATGAAGAGGAGGTTTATTGAGCAATGGAACAGCTCACAGGAGACCTACAGCAGGTGGCTCCTTTTTGCAGCCAGGGTGTCCCAATGACTGTTCAGCTCCTAGCAGAGGGGAGACCCTGGAGTGGGAAGCTCTTCTCTGCAAGCAGGTCATCATGTCGTCTCTGCAACTCTCAGCAGAGGGAAGGCTCTGGATTGGGTTGCTCCTCTCTGTAGGCAGGTTGGCCTGATGTTTGCAGCTCTTATCAGAGAATAGGCCCTGGAGTGGGTTACTCCTCTTTGCAGTGGGTAGTCCCAACGTCTCTGCAGGTCTCTGAAGCTCTCAGCAGAGAAGAGGTCCTAGATTGGGTAGCTTCTCTCTGCTGTTGGTCATCCTGATGTCTCCTGCTATCAGCAGAGAGGGTAGCTCCTCTCTGCACCTGGATGTCCCATCATCTACTCTGCCCTGGCTGAACCCTGGGCTTGTATGGGCCTCAGAGGGAAGGAAGCACATGCCAGTTGGTCCATAGGTGGCCATGGGTGGGCCCAGAAAAGGCACCACAAGTCCCCACTCTGGTGAATGGTACTGGCAACCCAGCCCCCAGCCTTCAGGCCCTCCCTGGCCTGAAAGTGGGACCTTGCCAGGGACCTGCCCCCTTCTGCCCAGGAACCTGTCTGCCTCCTGCTGCCATTCATTACATCCAGGCTTGGCCCTGACTTTGCTCTGTGATTGGAGCAGGTGCCAACAGCAAGGAGAAGCCAGGCAGTGGGAGCAGGCACTTCCAAGCTGGGCCTCCAAGAGATGTTAGGGGATGCCTGAAGTTTTACAGGCTGCAGTTTGGGCACAGCTGCAGTGTTGCTAGGAGGTGGGAGTTGGAGTGCGGGGATCCTGCCTGCCTCCAATGGAGTGGAGTGAGAGGCCCAGGTCTACAGCCCTGGTTTGGGCAGCTGCAGCTATCCCTGAGAGTGTGGGGCTCCCACTGGCTCCATGGAATGTGCAGCCCCAGCCATGCCTCCCTGCTGCAGCTGGTGTGATGGCAGTGGTAGGCGATCTGGAGTGGTTGCTGCCATCATTAGGATAGGAGCAGTCATAAGGGAAAAGAATTAGGAGAGATAGAAATTACCTGTATAGGGGAGAGAAGGACAAATGATGGAACAGAGCCCTAAGTGACATGGTAGGGAACAGAAAGACAGCCACAGCACAAGTAGGATAGTTGACTAGAAGCAGAGGAAAAACATCTCTTTCTTTAGGTCTCTGAGTGGCAGATCAAGGTGGAAAAAGATGTAAGTTTGTAACAAAAGGGCAGGAGAAGCTGGGGAGTTCACCCAGTGGTTTTCAGTTTTTCAGTGAACTAGAGGCAAGTTTATCTACTGTTGGAGTCAGGCAATGGGCTGAGGGAATGGTCTTCAGAGAGATGAAGATCTTGAATCTCATAGTCATTGAGTGTAATGAGTGAGGAAGCTGATCCTGGGAAAATATAAGGATTGAGGGCCACATTGAAATGTAAAAGTCGTAAATTGGTTGGGGTATTAGGCTTCCTGGCTTTTGATCTTTCTTTAACTACACTTAGCTTCCTCAGTGTAGGAATGGAGTTGAAAATGCCAGTAGAAGCATGTTGTTTTATTGGGCAGGTGCAAGAGGAAAGCAGAGGCACGTGGAGATAAGATTACTAGCAGGACAGTTGACAGTGTGTGAGAGGCTGAGGTGGAACGGAGCAGCTAAGAATCTGTGCTGTGATAAATAAAAAATGCCTGTCCTTTACTCTGAAAAACATCACTACAACGTAATATCTCCATTTTTTTCTCAAGCTCCTGTTGAACATAAATTAATTTATGCAATATGTTTTCTTTTTGAATTTAATCTAAACATCCTTAATAATGGTTAAATTCTACTGATTTACAGTACATTATCAAGTGCATTATTAATGTGCGTTCCATTTTATATGGTTGAATTTAGTACGTTTATGGTCTCTTATTTCCGATTTTTAAAATTATGTTTTTTGTGTTGTTTTGTTTTTTACAGACAAGATCTCACTTTGTCATCCAGGCTAGAGTGCAGTGGTGTGATTATAGCTCCCTTTAATTTTAAACTCCTAGGCTCAAGCAATTCTCCTGCTTCAGCCTTCCGAGTAGCTAGGACTATAGGCACATGCCACCATGCCCAGCTATTTTATTTTATGGCAATGGGGTCCCATCGTGTTGCCCAGGCTGGTCTCCAACTCTTGGTCTCAAGTGATCCTCCCACCTTGTTCCCCCAAAGCACTGGTATTACAGGTATGAGCCACTGTGCCAACCCAAAATTATAAATTTGATATGTTTATGATCAGATATTGATAACCACATGCTGGTTACTAAAATAATTACTATTCCAGTATGTTAACATACTTTATTTAGGCATTTGCACCTTTAATTTTATGTCTCGTATGTTGATTCTATCATGTGACTATCTGTATCTTATCACCCCCCCATAACCTCTATGACTCCTGCCTGTCAGCTGCAGTGATTGCTCTGCAGTGCTAGCATCTTATCTGGTAGTGAGTTACCATGTAAAAATTAGTAATAACACATCCAGTCTATTTTAACCTAACTCAAACAGCTTTCTTTTCATCAGTTTCCTCTCCAGCCCATGGTTTATAACTTTGTACTTAATTGTTTTTATCAAAATAAATGTGTTATTATGATGTGCTTCCATATTTGTCTCCTGTACAAGTGCAGGTTGGGTCTTACACAATGAGATAGAGTCTTGCTATGTTTTATTCTCAGTGCTTTGCCCAGTGTTTAGTCTCCAACAAATGTTCAAAAAAATGTTTGTTAAATGAATGAATGACTCATGATACATCTTCTAGAGATAGCCCTGGGCTGCAGTTCTAGTCCTGCCATTAACAGTGATTTTGAGGCCATCGATTTCAGTTATTTGTACAGTAAACATATGTGAAGTGCCACCTTTGTACCAGCCATTGGGCTAGATACTGGGGTACAGGAGTAAAAGCCAGAGTTCCTGCTTTCAAGAGGGCCCACAGATTAGTGGGAAAGACAGACAATTATAGAAGCAATTACAGTACATGATTGGGAAAAGAGGCCTGAGAATTAAGCAGCACTCCATGGTTCTTCTAGCATTCTCTCACCATTTCTCTGCAGATGATACACTTCTGATATGTTTTTAGAAGGGTTCACTAGTTCCCTCTATGAAGTTAAGTTAGTGGGTGCTCTTATGGCCCATCATTACAAATTTTAATTGCTTTGGAAAATGATTGGAAAGTAGTAGAATATCCTTAGAAAGATACACACATGATCAGGGCATTTATGAAAGCATTTTCCTCTGATTAGGAAGACTTTTGGAAGACAAAGCAGAAAATAAGCCTTAGCTTTGGCAGTAGGCTCAGTGGTGAGGGTATAATTTATGGTTTTGCTCAGGGGATGAAGATAATGAGACAAATCCTAAAAGCCCTGGATGCAAAGACAAAGTAAGAGAGAAGTTAGAAAAAAAAAGTCAACTCAGTTTACAAGCTGCAGCTGAGTATAAGGCACTAGGCTGGACTCACTGGAGGAATCAGAGGTGGTGTATTAGTCCATTTTCATACAGCTATAAAGAACTGCCCAAGACTGGGTAATTTATAAAGAAAAAAGGTTTAATTGACTCACAGTTCCACATCGCTTGGGAGGCCTCAAGAAACTTACAATCATGGCAGAAGGGGAAGCAGTCATATCTTACATGTGGCAGGAGAGAGAAAAAAAAAAGTGAGGGGGGAAGAGCCCCTTTTAAAACCATGACATCTCATGAGAACTCACTCACTACCATGAGAATGGCATGAGGGAAACTGCCCCTATGATCCGATCACCTCCCACCAGGTTCCTCCCTCAACGCCTAGAGATTATGATTCAAGATGAGATTTGGGTGGGGACACAAAGCCTAATGATATCAGATGGGAAAGACAGAGTCCTTGACCCAAAAAGGCTGACAGTCTAGAAAGAAGGGATGTGGCTTGTGCTTACTTACAAAGACAATGGTTTTGTGTTTAAAATGGATGATTGTTTTGCACAAAGATGGGGAGAATGAGGTGGGCCAGGTGAAAAGACTTGCCCAAAGCCACACAGCTGGTAACTGTCATAGCCGAGTCGGGCAGACTCCAGAGCCTGTTGTTAACTGTTGTCAATATACTTAAGATAGCTCTGTTGAGCCTTTTCAGTCTGAGGATTCTTGCTTATTCAAATGGAGGGGCTAGATTAATAGTATGTCCCTGAGAGAGAGTTAGAATCAGGATTTCTGAAGCAATATGCATAGTGATTAGTGGACAGACTCTGGAGAGCCGAGTTGCCTGGCTCCAAATCCCACCTCAGCTCTATTTTCTAGTTGTATAATCTTAGGCAACTTGTTTAATCTCAATGCTTTGATTTCTCTGTTTGTAAAATAAGAATGAAAATAGTGCTTACTTTACAAGGTTGTTGTGTGGATTAAATGAGTTAATCCATGTAAAACTCTTAGAACAGTGCCTGCCACAATGTAAGCAAAATAGTTAGTTACTATTACTCTCATTGAAGAGCTATCTGATTTCACTTGGAATGAGACCCTTACAAGTAGATTTAATTCCCTAAGGAGTGGCTGTGGCAGAAGAACACCACCAAGTGTAGGAGGAAGCCCCTGAGTATACTCATGAAACAGGGCTAGAATAATGCAAGTGCAAGGAATGGCTGCATGCATCACTTTTAACCACGCATATTCCCACTCCCATCTGTCCCTGTTCCTTTTGTTATGTAACAAGACACCCCAAACTTAATGGCGTAAAACAACCACCATTTATTAGTTCAAGGATTCTGTGGGTTACTTATTGGGAAGGGCATAGTAGAGTAAGTTATTTCTGCTCCACAGTATCTGGGATATGAGATAGTTTGGCTGAGAAAACTAGAAAGCTGGGGATGATTCAACTGCTGGGGGCTGGAATTACTGAAGGCTCATTTAGTTTGGTGCTTGATGCTGGTTGTCAGCCATCAGCTGTTGGTTGTTGGCTGGGGGCTGAGAACAGACTTGGGCTGTGGTCTGGAACATAACTCGTGACCTCTCTCTGTGACTGGTTGGGCCTCCTCACAACGTGGTAGCAGAGTTTCAAGAGTGAGCCTCACAAGAGAACGAGGAAGATGCTCTATCACCATCCATGCCCTAGCCTTAAAATCACATAATGACTCTTCCTCAGTAGTGCAGAATCCACTCTGATTCAAGGTTGGACATAGATTCTACTCCTTCACCGGAGGGCTTGTAGTCAACTTTTAAGAAGGGAATGTGGTTTGCAAACTATTGTTGCAGCCATTTGGGAAAAATGCAATCTACCATGACATCCAAAAAAACTAGGTCTTTTCCTCCTCTGAGCAAGGGGGTCTTTTAGGAACCTGCTTAGGCAATTTTTGAGTGTGTTTAGACCCACAGGGTAGAGGATAAACTAGATGGATTCTCAAAGCAACCTTTGAAATAATCTATGCAGTTTTTTCTGGGTGCTGGATGAGGTTTGCTTGCATGTACCCCTATTGATGTGGAAAAGCTTCCACTTCATTTTTTTCTAGCATGTAAAATCCTGGAGGATGGTGCTAGGCTATTTAATATCCATTGGCAAATTTCATTACATTACTGTATGACCCTCGGTTTCTTTGAAACAAGATTTCCCAAATGGTAGTAATGACAGTACTCTCTAAACTGTCATTTACAAGCTTCCACATATTCTGTAGTAGGTAATTAGTAAATATTTAAAAATTAATTATATTAATATACCTCCTTCGGTTAAGTTGAGAGCTACAGACTTTCTTTCTTTTTCTTTGTTTCTTTTTTTTTTGTATGAACCAAGACATGTCTGAATAAATTTTATGGGCATCTATAATTACATCTTTCTTCTGTGAGACATTATCATTCTGTCCTCAAGTGAAGAGTATCCTTTGTATGTAAGTTCATGAGACATCCACTTAATATTCTTATATTCTTTTGAAGACAATGCCAGATGACATCAATTCCACGCTACTTTTAAAACACAGCACTGACTTTGATTCCATCCACTTACTGTTCACTTCTAACTGTCAAATTTGGCTAAGGCAAAAAGAAAGACCTTAAGAAAAGGCCAGGCTATTAATGTGCTTTTCAAAATGCTAAGAAAAGGCTAAGCTGTTTATAGCATGTCCAAAACTCTCATCTCTCAGAGATTGGCCAGCAATGGTGTCAGGGTGAAATATGCTGTCCTTCATCAAGGAACCTGGAGCCTTTGTGTTATCTGTGCTCAAAGTAGCAGTTCCACTTTTGTTAGATGTGCAGTTTGGGGGTATAATACTTGGATATAATTTAAACTGAGATATCATGAAGAACCTGATACTGTGTGTTTACTGTGAACGTGATGAGAAGTATATGCACGCCTTGATAAACCAAGTCTGGTCTCATTCTGGATACAACTGCACTGCAGCCTCAAAGGCACACTTTCCTGAAGTTTAGTCATTTTGTGTACCTTCACAGCAGGTGAGAGACAGGGGAGTCATTAGCAAATCTGTTCATTGCTTTCTATTTTGCTGGAAATCGAGTTCAATGTTTAGTTTCCTTTCCTTCATTCAGGTTACCAAATAGTTTCACCTTGGCTGGAAAACTGGACCTTTAGCAATGGAATTATATTTTCCTCTTAGGAGGATGTTTGATTTTTGCCTCATAGAGCTGAGTCAATTGGCAAAGCTTTGGAAAGTCTCCTGACAGATGTTTTTAAATTTAAATAAATAAAAAAGAAGCAGGCATGAATTTACCCATTTCCCTTGTTGACTTTGGGCATGAGCCATTTGAGATTTTTGCATCTATTCTACCTATATCTTAAGCTGCTAATGCCATTATGTCCTTTTCTCAACCACTTGTAGCATAGTACGTTAGGAAGAGCACTCAGCACACGTTCTAATCCCAGTTTTGCCCTTGTGAACAAGTCAGTAGTCCTGAAAGACCTCAGGTCAACTAGATTCTGTTGAAAGTCTCTGAAGCAATGTATCTTGGTTGACAAAAACATAGTTTGAGTCTTGGTTCCGCCACCTATTGGTTGTGTGACCTTGGACAAGTTACTTCCCTATGCATCACTTTCTTATCTATAAATTGGTGAAAGCTGTTTCTCCCATAGGATTATGTTAGAAGCAATATTTAACACATTTAGTATAGCGCCAGTACAATGCCAGTGGTAAGCATTCAATACATTGTGGTCATCTTTATTTTTCCAGCCTTAAAATAATGTGAAGTGAATCATTTGTTCATTTGACCTTTAACAACTCCCTTCATTAGTAACTCTTACTTAGCCTATCTAAATGTTTGTAAATTTCAAAGAGTAAATGACCATTTTGATATGTATCATCATTTTTTTGGTAAGTATTTGTGGCAGGTAACACATGTATCCTTGATATTATTTTTCAACCATCCTTTTAAAATTCAACTTTATTTTGAGATGATTGTAAAGAGTCACATGTAGTCACAAGAGATAATACAGTGACTGTGTATCCTTTACTCGGTTTCTTCCAATGGTAACATCTAGGAAAAGTGTTGCATATCACACCCGAATATTGACAGTGATACAATCAGGATACAGAACATTTCCATCACAGCAAGGATCCCCTCTGTTGTCTTTTAATAGTCCTGTCCCCTCCTTAACTCCTGGCAACCACCAATCTGTTCTCCATATTGGCAGTTTTGTCATTTCAAGAATGTTACATGAAAGGAATTGTACAGTATGTAACATTTTGAGATTGGCCTCTTTTCATTCAGCTAAATACTGTGGAAAGCCATTAAACTATTCTTTTGATGAACAAAAAGAAATTAAGAATATTATCACATTTTATTTTGGCAACAGAATTATCATGAGCCCGAAGTGCTTGATGCAGTACCTAGCACATAGTAAATAATGAATGTTCAGTGGCACTCAGCAAGGGTGCTTCTCTTCTGCCTACTACCCTTCCTCCGCTTCCTCTTCTCTCCTTCCTACTACTTTTTTCTTGCCCTTTACTTCTCTACATCGTCTTATTAATATTAACTTTCAAAGACTAATTGTTCAAGTCAGAAATACTAAAGTTAAACGAAATAATTTATGTGCAATTTCTTTGTAAGTTGTAGACTCTACCAGAGTTGCTATAAGATATTGCCAGTTGGTGTTGGCTGCCTTATAAGAAAAGTTTGCAGCTTCTGGTGGTGTATACTGATGTGAATAAAGAAGTCAGCATGAGCAGGATTTCTTTCCACTGGACACACAAGGTCTGTCCTCTGGTTTGCTACTGCAGTGGGAGCTGCTAACAAAGCCTGTCATGCTTTGATTCTAGGCAACAAAGTCCCAGGAACAAAATGCAAACTTTAGTTCATGTTCTTTATAAAGCCTTTGTTCTAAAACAGAACCTCCCTTTCCTAGTTGCTAGAAGTTAGGCCCAGTGAGCTCCTTCATAAAAAAACATCGAGAAATGCCAAGTATTGTAAGAACTCTGGCGTTTTCATTTCTGTATCCCAGGTCAAAAACCCACAGGCAGAGCCCACAGAGCTCTTCAGGAGGGAACCCAGTTATGAGACCAGTAATACCATTTCTTCCTATAACTTTGCTGCTGAGGATTCAAATCCCTGACCTTTAAATGGAACTAAACCTTTACTGTAATGGAATTTCCCCCTTTTCAGAAATACAGTGAGGATAGAACAAGCTTGCCAGGGCATAAGTTGTAGTTGGGATAGAGTAGGTTCTGCTGTGCTAACTAATAAGCACCAAATCTCAGTGGCAATAAAGGGTTGTTTCTTTCTCATGCAAAGTCTAGTGAGGGTTGGGTGACTCTCCTTCAACTTATAACTGTGCTGTCTGCACTGCACGACCTCTAAGGAAACCACTGCAGGAGAAAAGAGGGATAGAAGATTTTATAGGATATTTTTACATCGAGTGACCATACATCCCAGTTTGCCAGGCACAATCACAATTTACGTGTGTCAAGTTGGAGTTGTGATTCATAAGTACGTAAGTTCCTTTTACTCTGTAAAAAATCCTAGTTTAGACAATAAATTAGGGTGAACATTTCTAAGAGGCTGCCTAGAGTAGCTGTCAGAGTTTTTGCTTATACCCTATCAGTCTCAATCTAACACACAAGGATGTAATTAGAGCATTGAAGAGGTGCAAGTATATACTTTAGTGGACCTAATAATTTTTGGCACAATAGGCATTTGCAGGCATGCCATGAATTTGTAAATAGAAATAATTCAATAACTTCAACTACCAAAGCTCTTTGGAGCAAATGTAATATAAATATTATATTTTTATTGACTGAACCATTACATTTCATACATGTCATGGTAGGCTGAACAATGGCCCTCCACAGTGGTCCACATCCTAACCCCCAGAACCTGTTACTTATATGCCAAAAGGGACTTTGCAGATGTGATCAAGTTAAGGATGGGGAGAGGGGCAGATGAGCCAGGTGATCCCGAAATATCATAACAAGTATCCTTATGAGAGGGAGCTAGAGGGAGTTTTGACACCAGAAGAGGAGACGGCCATGTGATGACGGAAGCAGAGACTGGAGTGATGAGTCATGAAGGTGAAGAAAGGGGTGCAAGTCAAGAAATACAGGCAGCCTCTAGAATCTGAAAAAGGCAAAGAAACAGATTCTCCCCTTAGAGGCTCCAGAAGGAACCAGCCCTGCTGACTTTAGCCCAGTGAAATGATTTCAGATTTCCAACCTACAGGGCTATAAGATAATAAATTTGTATTGTTGCTAGCCACTAAGTTTGTGGTAAATTTGTTACAGCAGCAGTAGGAAATGAATACACAAGTACATTCTGAAGTTAAGCCTGTGACTTCAAATTCCTTTTTCTAGTTAAGATAGATACTGTTATCATCCTTTTTTCACATGTGAGAAATTGAGGCCTAAAGAGTTGCCCAGAGTCTCTCAGCTGGTTAGTGTCAGAGCCAGGATCCACACCCGGGCACTCCCCCAGCTCCTGTCAACCACTGGCAAGTCCAAGCTTCTGTATGAAATGCCCCTGCTCTGTGCAGCCTCTCCGGCTCCCACCTGACTCAGTTTCCTGCTCCTTCCCTTGGCTCAGTGCTCTCTGGACACCCATATTTTTCTAGCTTCAACTTTTGGAAATGTTATGGAAAGTTCTAGAGCTTCCATACAGAACTTCTCAAGTAAAGTTAGAATTCAGGTGGAATTATTGAATTTCTTCATATTTAAGTTTACAGGAAGATATTATGTTTGAATCTAATTTTTACTCCTCTTTAATCTCTAGTTCCTCTTACACTCTAGAGCATGGAGTATTCCTAAGGGTAATCAAATAATAGATTAATAGAAGTGATGCTGGGAATGTATTGGGCTTGTTTTACCATGACCCAGAAAAGAAGCATCTGGAAATTTGGTATTAGTTCTTATTTATTACTTTAAATCTCTCATAGCTTGTATTGGTTATATAGTACTATGCATGTAGCCATATTGCTATATGTTTAATGGTAGTATAACCACTACATTAAATATTCGTGCCTGTCGTGGCTCCTGCATTGAGCCACCCAAACCTCCCCCTTGAGGATTGAAAACTTCATTTTCTCAGCTCTGGGAATGTGATGGCTGACAGCCCTCAACTCTCAACCCTCTCTAGCAACTTATTTCAACTGAAGGACATGAACTCTTTCTGGAGGGAAGCCCACATCCAATTACTGGTTGATGTGGGAGTACAAAGACCCAACCCCACCACCACCACAATTCAGGACCACTCTGAAGGGCCACCCCAGCCTCAAAATTCCCCATGGGGTTGGCTGAGCCCTTTGTTGTGACTGCATTGCAGCCTAGCTTCTCCCTCTGCCTAACTCTGCTTCCTTCCCTTTCCCCATGGCTTGTGATCTCAAGGGTATTCCCTAATCCTAATAAACTCTCTGACAGCTAAGTTCCATGTCAGAGTCTGCTTCCCAGCAATGAACTCAAAAAATAGAAAATGAAGATCCCTGACTGGTGATGAATACGTAATCCCTATTCATTGGAATTAGAAGATTCTAAAGGAACTAGGAAACATGCTTCCTGGCTTAAGGTTTATCTGTAATGTAGAAGGAAGGGGAAACATACACATGTCACTCACTTGGAATTAAAAATACATTATACAACATGACCCATAGTTCAATCACATTCGCTTTTGACCTCCAGTATAACAGTTAATTTATGAATGAAATAAAACTCCATAAACCAGACCCTGGTCTGTATCCAGTCAATAAACTCAGGCTTCCTTTCTCACAGAGACTATTTTCTCAGAGTATAAAAATGAAGTCTTAGCAAAGTTTTAAAACCATTCCCTGAAAATAAAGGTAAAGATGTAATTAATCACATCTAATCACAGAGAATGAGGAATAGACATTGAGTTTTTTAACACATTGAATATAGCCATTTCTCTTAAATATTCCGTCCAAGAAACCATTTCATTTAACTCTTCCTTTGCCCCCAGTTATGAGCCCTGAACCACTGGCCCTGAACTTGCATCAGGCCTCTACACCCTGTGCAGTTTATTGTAGGGTTGGTTGTGTAACTCATGCTTCCTGCCTAATTGGAGCTTTTGGTGGTTTAAAGGGAATGTTCCCTATTTGGGACCCTTTATTAGTTCTGTACAGGTGGAAAAATTCTTTCCTGTGGAAAGAGAGCTGCTGTTCCTTCTGCACAATAGGGTGTCAGATTTCAAAGGCCTTTTCTCTGGGCCTGGGAGTCTGGAGCAGTCAGAATAAGTCTGGATATGTACGGCCTAAACTTTCACTATTTTCTTAAGGGTCTCCTTTGGTCTTATAGAATCGTTTTCTTAAATAGTCCCCTATAAAGAGCATATACCCATGATGGAGGTGATACTGTCAACTCTATCACTTTTCATCAAGTGGTGCCTTGGCTGAGCCTGGAATAGGGCAGGAAGGACTGTGCGTGCAGACTGGGTGCCAAGGAGGGAAAGGCACCAGTGACCCCAAAGGTATTCTCTAGCTGAGCACTGCCCTGGTTTGCATAATACCAGATATGACAGTTGTACAGCTTTTCCTGACACCAAGCAATTCTGTGATTTTCTGACACCAACTGGGTGTTCAATGATTCCATTGAATTCTGACACTAACTACCCAGAATTTGCACAGACCCCACAGTTAAGGGCTTAGTCCTATGAAACTTCCCTCACTTCAGATGCCAGCTGCAAATGAGGTGCCCAGATTGCCCACACTTCTGCCCAACTACATATTTGGGAGTTGCCAGGACCCTCCCCTCAGATTCAGTAATTTGATAGAAGAGCTGACAGAACTCAGGGAAGTGCTTTATTTATGATGACCAATTTATAAAGGATACAGAAACCCCAGATAAAAGAGATGCATAGGGCAGAGCACAGGAAAGGGGCAAGGTGCAGCCATGCCCTCTCCCAGTGAGCCGCCCTCCCTCCCATCACTCTCCTGGTAAGCTGCCTTCCCTCCCAGCACTCTCCTGGTGAGCTGCCCTTCCTCCCAGCACTCTCCTGGTGAGCTGCCCTCCCTCCCAGTGCTCTACTTGTGCACCACCCCAGAAGTGCCCCCAAACCCATCCTTATGAGTTTTTATGGAAGTTTTATTACGTAGGTATGATTGATTTAATCATCAGCTATTAGTGATTGGGTTTAATCACTCCCCCTACCCCTTAGTATATAAAAGATTGTCAATTCCAGCTGTTTTAGGAGCTCTGTGCCAGGAACCCAGGACAAAGACCAAATGTTTATTCTTTATTATACCACAACTCTAAACAATGAACATAACTTGAAATTGGTTTTTAAAAATATATTTCAGTGGCTGCAGTTTCCTGCAATGTATCTTGTCTCATGGAGGTGCTTCTCATGCATTCCAATAAAGAGGCCACTGTTCAAAGCATCCACTTAGATGTGAGAAGGGAGACAGAACCCCTCATGTTGTTGAAATGTTTTGGATTTGGCTGAAATGTTTGGTTATCTCTGCAATGTGGGATGATGTGTCTAAGCAAGAACTGTCCTTTATTAATAGATGCATTCTGCTCTAGAGCTCAAGGAAATGCCAGGCCCAGCTGTGGCTCAGTTGTTGTAAAGTGACAATGACAATGATGGTGATGGTGATGATGATTCAAGAATAATCTATTCTTCTATTCTTAGATAATGTAACATTTGAACCAATTCCCTGTACAAATGCTTTCTCTCCTACATCTTCTCTCTAATTTCCAATTTTCTTATACTCTGCAAAATGCCTTTTACAATCATGTTATTTTTGTTTTGTTTTGTTTTGTTTTTGAGACGGTGTTTTGCTCTGTTGCCCAGGCTGGAGTGCACTGGCACAATCTTGGCTCACTGTAACCTCCACCTCCCAGGTTCGAGTGATTTGCCTGCCTCAGCCTCCTGAGTAGTTGGCATTACAGGCATGTACCACCACACCTGACTAGTTTTTGTATTTTTAGTAGAGACAGGGTTTCAGCATGTTAGACAGGCTGGTCTTGAACTCCTTACCTCAAGTGATCTGCCTGCCTCAGTCTTCCAAAATGCTGGGAGTACAAGCATGAGCCGCCGTGACCAACCAAAATAATGTTATTTATTTAATATTTAATATTAAAAGATTTCTACTGGCTGGGCACAGTGGCTTACGCCTGTAATCCCAACACTTTGGGAGGCCAAGGCGGGTGGATCACGAGGTCAAGAGATCAAGACCATCCTCACCAACATGGTAAAACCCCATCTCTACTAAAAATACAAAAATTAGCTGGGTGTAGTGGCATGTGCCTGTTGTCCCAGCTACTGGGGAGGTTGAGGCAGGAAGAATCACTTGAACCTGGGAGGCGGAGGTTGCAGTGACCTGAGATCGCACCATTGCACTCCAGCCTGGCGACAGAGTAAGACTCTGTCTCAAGAAAAAAAAAAAAAGATTTCTACCATCTCACCAATATAACCATTTGATCTCATATTATGTTAAATAAAACACCTTTTTTGTCATGTTTAAAGTTTTATTAACACAAAAGTTAGAGTGATGAAAAGATAATCTCTTTCTTCACAAAGTGTGAAATTTCTGTGGTTTGGCAGAGCTGTGGAAAAGCCGTTACCTTCCTAAGAGTTGGATGCTATTCCTGTTAGATTGGGGAGAATAATATCTATTATTGCTGGTATTGGGATTTTTCTTAATCATATAAAGTGCAGTGAAGCAAATATATCTAGGTCCCTCTCATCTGGAACTTTTGTGAGATGGATCACCAGTCATTCATGATATTGATTCTTAAGTAAGCTAGTGTCATATTATCCTTTCTACTTTAGAATGCATTTTTTCCCGAGTCTAGAAAAAAATCCAATAAATCATTAACTTCAGAGAAAAGTGATGTATTAGGAAAAAATAGAAAACATGGTAGAGAAACTTATATGTGAGAATGCTGGATGAAAATACTATTTGCTTTCTTACCTTGAAGCTGTTAAAGTTTTTTTCATGGCTCTTGCTCCCTGTGCTTTAAGGTTTTTGAAAGGAGGCAAAGTTAAATCCATCCATATCACAAATCTCTCAGTTGTTCAATATCGCACTTATCAATTAAAAGAATAGGCAAGCCTAATTGATTAGTAAGAATTTGGCTCCTCCCCCTCTTTTTTTTTGGTCATGGAACGCTTAGAATTGATGAAAAGGTAACTGACAGTGTGCAGAGAGAAGGAAGAGGCCTCAGAGGAGGTGCTCAACAAAATCTAATTGGATTGAGAAAAATCATAGATTCTTTGAAGACTACATGATTTTCCTTTTGATTAAGGAAAATTGTTGGAACACAAGAGCACAAGTAATAAAATCTTTATTATGATAGAAGCTAGTAATCATGTAGAAACTCATATAAAATAAAGCATTCGCAAATAACCTTTAACTCTCTAATGGCTTTCAAAACTTTTCCAAACAAGTTCAATTCAGGCCAGATATTAATGAACCCCTTCAGTATGCCCCACTTGATTAATTTCCTTTCCCTTTTTCTTACTATTTCAGACTTTCATCCTCTCTAGGCAGACAAAATCATCACCATTTCTTTCAAATAGCTCCTTCAAGTGTAACCTAGTTGAGCTAACTAATGCACAGTCTTTTATCTGCCAGTCTGTTTTATTCCTTCATCTCCACAAAGCCTTTCCTGACCTAGGGAATGGAACCTTTGTACCCTTTCCTGGACAATTTGGGCCCAAATATATTTACAACAAGCAAGCAAACATAAAAGATTTCTAATTCCCTATGGCAACCCTAGAGTCAACTGTAAAATTTCCAAAAGCTGAGCTGGAAAAGCTTGTCAAGAGAGCACAGCCGGGCACAGTGGCTACACCTGTAATCCCAGCACTTTGGGAGGCCAAGGTGGGCAGATCACTTGAGGTCAGGAGTTCAAGACTAGCCTGGCCAACATGGTGAAACCCTGTCTCTACTAAAAAAAAAAAAAAAAAAAAGTAGCTGGGTGCATTATCTCAGCTACTTGGGAGGCTGAGGCAGGAGAATGGCCTCCCAGGAGGCAGAGGTTGTAGTGAGCCAAGATCGTGCCATTGTACTCCAGAGGGTGAGACTCCGTCTTCAAAAACAAAAACAAACAAACAAACAAACAAAAACAGAGAGCACTGAGCCAAGGGCGGAGCAGGAGTCTCAGTCAGGGGAGTGGGAGAGGCTGCACGAAGCAGGAGTGTTTCATGGAGAGTCTTGGACTGGCCAATGGTTGACAGACATGGTGAAAGGGAACTCAGAGCGTATTTGTCAGGTAGGGGAGTGGCAGTGCTGCAGATTGGAGAGGGACATGTTCTGAGAGCCTGTCTGCCTGGGTGTGGATCCTGGCTCTGACACTAAATAGCTGAGGGACCTTGGGCAAGTCCCTTCAAGTCTCCAGGTCTCATGGGTGTGTGTAGTAGTTCATTTTCACACTGCCATAAAGATACTACCTGAAATTGGGTAATTTGTAAAGAAAGGAGGTTTAATTGACTCACAGTTCTACATGGCTGGGGAGGCCTCAGGAAACTTACAATCACAGCGCAAGGCAAAGGGGAAGCAAGGCATATCTTACATGGCAGCAGGCAAGAGAGAGAGCAAGCAGGGGAAATGCCAGACACTTACTGAGCAATCAGATCTCCTGAGAACTCCCTCACTTTCAGGAGAATAGCATGGAGGAAACCACCCCCATGACCCAATCACCTCTCACCAGGTGCCTCCCTTGACAGGTGGTGATTACAATCTGAGATGAGATTTGGGTGGGGACACAGAGCCAAACCATATCAGTGTAAAAACCGTATCACTTTGTGAAAAGTTATGTGGGCTCACTTTAATACAGGTCAAGAAATGTCCTGAAAGAAATACTTTACCTTTTAATGCTATTATTTTATTTGAAATTGTGTAAATTTTATTATTTTTTAAAAAGTCTTGAACTCTGGAGGAGAAGGTATAACTCTGACTTCCTAAAGCACATTCAGGTTCACTTAATATTTATGACATTGATGTGCTGTGACTACGAAATAAATTTAGCATTTTCACCTAACTTTCTAAAAACTTGTCTTCATGATTTTGAAGGTAGTGGCTTTTTAATTTTAATATTTAGTAAAATGTTTGCTTCATAAATGTATCCTGACCATATTTAGGTGGTTTCCTAATTCTAATTCTATTCCTAATTTAAGTAGCGGTTTTACAAATAATAAGGCTCATTATCTCCTCTGTGAATCCAGATTATTTTGGAAGTTTTAGCTCTTGTAATAAGGCAAGAGAATAAAATCTGTAAACATAAATATTAAGAAATAACAGGTAAACTTGTATTTATTTGTAAATACTATCTTTTAAAACCCAAACCCAAGAGTTTTAGAAATGATTTGAACTAAGAGAATCTGATAAAGTGGCTGGATATAAAATTAATAATTTCTTTCTTCTAGGAATAATAATTTAAAATGGAAAATAATTTAAAATGGAAATTTTAAAATAGTGGCAAAATTATAAAATGCCTAGGAATAAATTTAACAAAAATAGTACAGGATATAAGTAAAGATAAAGATATAGTTTTAATAACGGACAATTTTTCTGTACTGTTCATTTAAAAAACCTTCCCCTGTCTCCTGAATTGTAAAATCAGCTAATCATTTGTTAATAATACTCTATCATCACTTCTAATTAACATTGTATGGGAGTTCTTAGCCTGTGAAATAAAGGAAGAATTTTTAACAGGTGTAAGTATGGGAAAGAAAGAAAGAAAGCTTTCATTATTCACAGACATAGAAAATCCAAAATAGTCTTCAGAATAACTCTTAGAATGAATAAGTGAATTTAGCAAAGTTGCTATCTGTACTATCACTGGAAATATAAATTTTATTTCTATATAGCAGAAGCAATACTCAGAAATTAAAAAAATTAAACTCTCATTTATAGTAGTACCAGAAAATTCACATGGACATATAAAGGACCCAGAACAGCTAAGACCATCTAAAAGGAACAAAGTGGAGGGACTTAAACGTCTACCTATCAAATCTCATTAAAGAACTACAGTAACACTGCGTGAGATTGCAGGAAGTATAGATAAATAGATTTAGAGAGGATAGGTAGGTAGGTAGGTAGATAGTCTTTATATGTTTATAGAATAGAGACGCTCTCTCTTCATCTATCTGGACTCTCTAATTGTATTTATATATAATAAGTCCAGGAAGAGATCCATACATATGCAATCCCATGATTTATGACAGAGGTAACTCATCTTTTCAATAAATGAGTTGGGTCAATTGGATATCTAAAAATAATGCACCTCAACCCTTACTTTACCGAATATACAAAGTGAATTCCAAATTGATTGTGGCAATAAATGTGGAAGATAAAACAATAAAGCTAGAGGAAATAATAAGAGATTATCTTCATGACCTTGGTGTTAGCAAAGCTTTCATAAATAGGATATACTTTTGAAAGTACGAATCATAAAGAAAAGACTGAAGGATTGGACTATATTTTAAGATACCATCAAAAGGGCAAAATGGCAAGCCACAGAGTGGGAGAAATTTTATATATACTCCAAAAGGACCTGTTTCTAGATTATATTAAGAATTCCTATTTATGTGAATGAGAAAAGGACACCTCAATATAAATTGGACCAAAGACCTGTATGTCAACAGAGACCTATACTTAAGTTCAGTGTTACTAGTTTTCAGGGATGTGACATTAAAACATAGTACGATGGTATATGACACATGCAAAACATACCAGAATAGTGACAGTTTTAAACAGAAATTGTCAGAGTTTGTGAAGATGTGGAAAAACTGGAGATGGTGGAAAATATAAAATAGAAAACTGTTTCGTAGAATCAGCTTAAAGAGGAATATACATGTACCTGATGGCCCAGCAAATTCCATTTTCATGTATATGCCTAATAGAAATGTTACATGTATGCATCAAAACATATTTTTATTCATAACACCAAAAAATTGGAAGTAACTCAACTGAACATCAACTGTAAAAATGAATAAATTGTGTCACATTCATACAATGAAAACTATGTATCAATAAGAATGAACAAACTATTGCTTTACTCAACAACATGGATGAAACTCAAAAAAGCCAGACAGGAAAGATTACATATTGCAAGATTCTATTCATATACAGTAAAAACAAAGATATATATATATATACACACACACACACAGACCCCTGGTCAGTGACTAGGAGGGAGCACCAGGAAGACTCCTTGAGTGCTGACCATGTTCTATTTCTTGACCTGGGTGATGATTACATGAATATGTTCATTTTGAAAAAAAAGTGTATATGCAAGTTGCACATTTATGACTTCTCCTACTTTTCTGTCTACATGTTATAATCCAATCAGAAGAATTTTACTTAAAAGAATTTTGCTTTTACTTAAAAGAATTGTGTTTGGCAAGAGGAAAATATAGAACACTGTATTTTAGCATGATAGAAATAACTAAAATTTGAAGTATCTGATTTGTCTACCAAGGGGCTTAAAATGCCTGGAACGTCTAGAAAGGAAGGCATAATAACACAAGGGTTGGTTCTGATATTTTAGGGTAGTTTGTGTTCTCCTGAGGACCAACAAGGATGAATAACTCCTGGGTGACAACTGCTTTATTTTATCTTTCTAATCTGTAGCTTTCACTCATGGCCTCCATAAATAAACTAAGCAATTAATCTTCATCCTTTGACAAATCACCACTTGTTTCTGGAGGTTCAGTGACAAAGTCAAAGACCAAAATGTTCTATTTGTATCTGATATATAAATTATGTCATGAAGATAACGCTAATGTTAAGTAGAATTAATGTAGCCACTTGATTTTTTTAAAAAAGCCATTCCTATCTTTAACATGGAAAGAATTCCACAGTGAAAGCAATAGAGCACAAAACAAAATACAAATATATTAATGCTAATTATTATTTCTTTGTTTTACCTTGATTATCTGCTAAAAGGATTAAGTCAGACATGAGATAATTCGTTACTATAAAATAGGTGGACTATTTAGTGTGGTTAAGTAGCAAAGAGATACAACCATAATAATCATGGTAAACACATATAATTTCAACATATTAATAAACCAATTAACATTAGCTTGCCAAAATATTTATTGTATTTTTCTGAATAAAAAATAGTAGCAAAATAGCAAAACAACAACAACAACAAAGATGTGTAACATTCTCTAATATATTACCTTGAGTGTAGGGAAGCCCTCACATATTGCTGGTTGAAGTGATAATTGCCCCAACGTATTTGGAAAGTAGTTCTGGTAATACATGTTAAAGTGCAAAAGGTAAATGGCATATGACTAAATAAAATGACTTTAGAGAGTCAATAGTACAAAAATTGAAAGCATTTGTACGCAAGAATATATATAAATAAGCAAGCATGTACAAAACTAGAAAAAACCTCTAGAGAATGATTGTATAATCAGGATACAGCCAGTCCATGAAGTATTAGGTAGCCATTTAAAAGGATATGTTCAATAATAATAATCATATGTAGCCTTTATTGAGTCATCATTGTGTGCCAGGTACCATTCTGTGTTTTATTTGAATAAACTCATTTAATCCTTGTAACAAAATGGTATAAGAACTATTATAATTTCTTTTTTAACTTTTATTTTAGATTTGGGATACATGTAAAGGTTTGTTACATAGGTAAACTCATGTCATGGGGCTTTGTTATACAGATTGTTTTATCACCCAGGAATTAAGCCTGTTATTAGTCCGTTCTAAATAAAGACATATCTAAGACTGGGTAATATGTAAAGGAAGAGGTTCAATTGACTCATAGTTCTGCAGAACTGGGGAGGCCACAGGAAACTTACAGTCATGGCAGAAGGGGAAGCAAACATGTCCTTCTTCACTTGGGGGCAGCAAGGAGAAGTGTGGAGCGAAGTGGGGGAAAAGACCCTTGTAAAACCATCAGATCTCATGAGAACTCACTCACTATTACAAGAACAGTATGATGGTAACTGCCCCCATGATTAAATTACCTCCCACCAGGTCCCTCTCATGACACATGGGGAGTATGGGAACTATAGTTCAAGATGAGATTTGGGTGGGGACACAGCCACACCATATCATTCTGCCCCTGGCCCCTCCCAAATCTCATGTCCTCACAATTCAAAACACAATCAGGCCCATCTAACAGTCCCCCAAAGTCTTAATTCATTCCAGCATTAACTCAGAAGTCCAAGTCCAAAGTCTCATCTGAGACAAGGCAAGGCCCTTCCACCTATAAACCTGTAAAATCAAAAGCAGGTTAGTTACTTCCTAGATACAATGGGGGTACAGACATTGGATAAATACACCCATTCCAAATGGGAGAAATTGGCCAAAATAAAGGGGCTACAGGCCCCATGCAAGTCCAAAATCCAATAGGGCAGTCATTAAACCTTAAAGTTCTGAAGTGATCGCCTTTGACTCCATGTTACACACCCAGGGCTTGCTGATGCAAGAGGTGGGCCCTCACAGCCTTGGGCAGCTCTGCCCCTGTGGGTTTGCAGGGTATAGACCCCCAACACCCCCATGGCCTGGTGTTGAGTGTCTGTGGCTTTTCCAGGTGCACAGTGCAAGCCATCAGTGGAACTACCATTCTGGGGTCTGGAGGGTGGTGGCCCTCTTCTCACAGTTCCACTAGGCAGTGCCCCAGTGGGGACTCTGTATGGGAGCTCTGACCCCACATTTTTTTTCTGCACTGCCTTAGCAGAGGTTCTCCATGAGGGCCCTGCCCCTGCAACATACTCTACCTGGACATCCAGGTGTTTCCATACATCCTCTGAAATCTAGGTGGAGGTTCCCAAACCTCACTTCTTTAGTTCTGTGCACCCACAGGCTCAACACCATGTGGAAGCTGCCAAGGCTTGGGGCTTTCACTCTGATGCCATGGTCTGAGCTGTACCTTGGCCCCTTTTAGCCATGGCTGGAGCAACTGGGAGGCAGGGCACCAAGTCCCTAGGCTGCACACGGCAGGAGCCATCCTGGACCCAGCCCCTGAAACCATTTTTCCCTCCTAGGCCCTGGGCCTGTCCTGAAGGTCTCTGACATGCCCTGGAGCATAAATTGTGACATTTCTCCATTGTCTTGGTGATTAACATTTGGCTCCTTGTTACATATGCAAATTTCTGCAGCAGGCTTGAATTTCTTTCCAGAAAATGAGTTTTTCTTTTCTATTGCATTGTCAGGCTGCAAATTTTCCAAACTTTTATGCTCTGCTTCCTCTTGAGCACTTTGCCGCTTACAAATTTCTTCTGCCAGATACCCTAAATTATCTCTCTGAAGTTCAGAGTTCCACAGATCTCTAGGGAGGGCAGGGGCAGAATGCTGCCAGTCTCTTTGCTAAAGCATAACAAGCATCACCTTTACTCTAGTTCCCAAGAAGTTCCTCATCTCCATCTGAGACCACCTTATCCTGGACTTTATTGTCCACATCACTATCAGCATTTTGGTCAAAGCCATTCAACAAGTCTCTAGGAAGTTCCAAACTTCCTCACATCTTCCTGTCTTCTGAGCCCTCCAAGTCTCTAGGAAGTTCCTAACTTTTCCATATTTTCCTGTCTTCTTCTGAGCCCTCCAAACTGTCCCCAACCTCTGCCTGTTACTCAGTTCCAAAGTCACTTCCACATTTTCAGGTATCTTTACACCAGTATCCCACTTCTGTTACCAACTTACTATATTAGTCTGTTCTCACGCTGCTAATAAAGACATACCTGATACTGGGTAATTTGTAAAGAAAAGAGGTTTGATATACTCACAGTTCTGCAGGGCTGGGAAGGTCTCAGGAAACTTACAATCATGATGGAAGGGGAAGCAAACACATCCTTCTTCACATGGCAGCAGCAAGGAGAAGTGCAGAGTGAGGTGAGGGAAAAGCCCTTTATAAAACCATCAGATCTCTTGAGAACTCACTATCACAAGAACAGTATGGAGGTAGCTGTCCCCATGTTTCAGTTACCTCCCACTGGGTCCCTCCCGTGACACATGGGGATTATGGGAACTACAGTTCAAGATGAGATTTGAGTGGGAACACAGCCAAACCTTATCAAACCCAGTACCCAATGGTTATCTTTTCTGCTCCTCTCCCGTCTCCCACTTTCCACCCACAAGTCGACCCTGGTGTCTGTTTTTTCCTTCTTTGTGTTCATAAGTTCTCATCATTTAGCTTCCACTTATAAGTGAAAATGTGGTATTTGGTTTTCTGTTCCTGTGTTAGTTTGCTGAGGATAATAGCCTCTAGTTTCATCCATATTTCACAAAAGACACGATCACGTTCTTTTTCATGGCTGCATAGTGTTCCATGGTGTATATGTACCACATTTACTTTATCCAATCTGTCATTGATGGGCATTTAGGTTGATTCCATGTTGATATGGCTTGGCTCTGTGTCCCTACCCACATCTCATCTCAAATTGTGATTCCCATGTGTCAAGGAGGGACCTGGTGGGAGGTGATTGGATAATGGGAGTGGTGTCCTCCATGCTGTTCTTGTGATAGTGAGTTCTCATGAGATCCCATAGCTTAAAAGTGGCTCTTCCTTCTTTGTTCTCTCTTTCCTCTGACCCTGCGAAGAAGTTGCTTGCTTTCCCTTTGCTTTCTGCCATGATTATAAGTTTCCCAAACCCTCCCCAGCCATGTGGAACTGTGAGTCAATTAAACCTCTTTTCCTATAAATTACCCAGTCTCAGGCAGCTCTTTACAGCTGTATGAAAATGGACCAATACACATGTCTTTGCTATTGTGAATAGTGCTGCAATGAACATTTGTGTGCTTGTCTGAAGTCTTAATGGTAGAATGATTTATATTTCTCTGGGTATATAACCAGTAATGGGATTATTGGGTCTAATGATAGTTCCACTTTTAGCTCTTTGAGGAATCGCCATACTGCTTTCCACAATGGTTGAATTAAGTTACACTCCCACCAACAGTGTGTAATGTTCCCTTTTTCTCTGCAACCTTACCAGCATCTGTTATTTTTTGACTTTTTAATATAACAGGTGTGAGATGGTATCTCATAATCGTTTTGATTTGCATTTTTCTAATGATCAGTGATATTGAACTTATATTCTTCTTGGGTGCATGTATGTCCTCTTTTGAAGTGTCTGTTCATGTCCTTTGCCTGTTTTTTAGTGTGATTGTTTTTCTCTTGTAAATTTGGTTTCAGTTCCTTATAGATGCTGGATATTAGACATTCGTCAGATGCATAGTTTGCAAATATTGTCTCCCATTCTCTAGGTTGTCTGTTTACTCTTATAGTTTCTTTTGCTGTGCAGAAGCTCTTAAGTTTAATTAGATCCCACTTGCCAATTTTTGCTTTTGTTGTGATTGTATTTAGTGTCTTTGTCATGAAATCTTTGCTCATTCCCATGTCCAGCATGGTATTGCCTAGGTTATCTTTCAGGGTTTGTATAGTTTTGGAAAGGCAATACTATTCACAATTGCCACAAAAAGAATAAAATACCTAGGAATACAGCTAACCATGGAGGTGAAAGATCCCTGCAATGAGAATTATGGAACACTGCTTAAAGAAATCAGGAAAGATACAAACAAATGGAAAAACATCCCATGCTCATGGATATGAAGAATCAATATCATTAAAATGGCCATACTGTCCAGAGCAATTTACAGATTCAATGCTATTCTTATCAAACTACCAACAACATTCTTCACAGAACTAGAAAAAGCTATTTTAAAATTAATGGAACTAAAATTATGGAAACAAAAGAGAGCCTGAATAGCCAAGGCAATCTTAAGCAAAAAGAACAAAACTAGAGGCAGTATGTTACTTGACTTCAAACTACACTACAGGACTACAGTAACCACAACAGCATGGCACTGGTACAAAAACAGGCACATAGACCAATGGAACAGAATAGAGAACCCAGAAATGTTGCCACATACCTATGACCATCTGATTTTCAACAAAGGTGACAAAAACAAGCAAGGGGAAAAGGCTTGCTGTTCAATAAATGGTGCTGGGGTAGTTGGCTAGCCATAAGCAGAAGACTGAAGTTGAACCCCTTATTTATACCATATACAAAAATCAATTCAAAATAGATAATTCCTATTTTGTGCATGTGGAAATTAAAGTTCAAACAGATCAAACATTTTACCCAGTTTCGCATAGCTGGTAAGTGGTAAGGTCTGAATTTGAACCAAGCAGTCCTACTCCAGAATGCACACTTTTTCTTTTTTTTTTTGAGATGGAGTTTCGCCCGGTCTGGAGTGCAATGGCATGATCTTGGCTTGCTGCAATCTCCGCCTCCTGGGTTCAAGCGATTCTTCTGCCTCAGCCTCTCAAGTAGCTGGGATTATAGGCACCCACCACCATGCCTGGTTAATTTTTTGTATTTTTAGTAGAGACGGGGGTTTCACTGTGTTGGCCAGGGTGGTCTTGAACTCCTGACCTTGTGACCCTCCAGCCTCAGCCTCCCAAAGTGTTGGGATTACAGGTGTGAGCCACCACGTCAGACCCCAGGATGCACATTCTTAACACCATGTAATTATTCTGCCTCCCTGAATTGATTAAGGAGGGATTTATCTTACATATTGCTAATTGAAAAAGCAAATAATGGACCTAATAATTCAATTTTTTTTAAAAAAAGAAAAAAAAAAACATCTGAAAGGATACCCTCCAATCTGAAAACATTGATTGTATTAGGATTGATCAAGGAAGGCAAATATTATTAATTTTTAATTTATTCACCTCTTTATTGTTTGTAGTTATGGAAAACACTGGAATACTTTATCTTTTTTTTAATCCAATAAAGTGACAAAAAAGTTAACAAAAACCAGCCTCCAAATGGAATATCCACATTTAGGTTCATTATTTTTATTTATTTATTTATTTTTTTTGAGACAGAGTCTCGCTCTGTAGCCCGGGCTGGAGTGCAGTGGCCGAATCTCAGCTCACTGCAAGCTCTGCCTCCCAGGTTTACGCCATTCTCCTGCCTCAGCCTCCCAAGTAGCTGGGACTACAGGCACCCGCCACCTCGCCCGGCTAGCTTTTTGTATTTTTTTTTAGTAGAAACGGGGTTTCACCGTGTTAGCCAGGATGGTCTCGATCTCCTGACCTCGCGATCCGCCCGTCTCGGCCTCCCAAAGTGCTGGGATTACAGGCTTGAGCCACCGCGCCCGGCCTCATTATGTTTTTTTAAGAATAAGACGAATGACTGGTTCATTTAACAGGTAGACAAGAAATTAATAAAAACTTGTTCTCTTATTATTATTATTTTACCAGGATTCGGACCCACAAGGCTGTAACTCATTGTGGTCATTCTACACAAGTATATACCTAGATTGGCATGAAGTGGGTCCCCAGCAAACATTTGTTTTCTTTCCTTCATTTTTGTTCTCTCCTCCCTGTCCTTCTGCCAATCAATAACCAATGCTATGACCACAAAAGCAGTCTTTATTTTCCATTTTTCAGCCTGCCCAGAATGACTTTGGCTGTACTAGCTCTCATTCGGGGTAACACGGTGCCTCTTTCAGATGCATTGATCTCCAAACATAATTTCCTGTTGCGTCCTTCTTCACTGTGTCAAGACTTATGCTCCAAATGAGAGAGGGAGATTTGTCAGCTGGTCAGTCTGTTATGCAGGAAAGCGTTTATTAGGAGAAGGGCCAAAAGTCTTACATTTAGAACCATGTACAGTGATTACCTAAATACAAGTAGTCTATATTTTTAGAAGTGTTTGCTGTTTTATAGGCTCATGTGTGAATCTTAATAGGATGTAGAATGATATACGTGCCATTTCGGCAGTTTAGAGGTATGAAACTGTGCCT
Organism: Rhinopithecus bieti; assembly: GCF_001698545.2. Taxonomy (NCBI): domain Eukaryota; kingdom Metazoa; phylum Chordata; class Mammalia; order Primates; family Cercopithecidae; genus Rhinopithecus; species Rhinopithecus bieti. Next base: position 2,624,308 of record NW_016811519.1, on the reverse strand, counting down.
TACCTGAGGCACACAAGTTAACTATCTTTCATATAAAATTATTAGAAATTGGTATTTGGGTATTTTGAAAACTTTGTCAACAGTTTGAAACAATGCATTTCATGAACACTTTTATGCTTTTCCTCAGGTCCCATTTGATATCTCGCTGCCATCTATATTCAATCTTGAGAGACTTTTTGATCTGGCTAATGGTTGCATTTTATCAGGAGGAAGCCTTTTCAACTGGATAGTGTCAATTATTCCCTGAACATTATACGGTAACCTTATAAAGGATTTAATTGTTGTTTCTCATGGTTTGAACTAAGTTTTTGGGATGGTCCTCTTATAACAACAAAAATAAAATCGTTTTTTTACACAAGCTAAATTTTTTTAAAAAATTATTATTTTGAGGAATGTCTTAAATTGTACTTGAATTAAATGACACTGCTGTTGCTTATTAAAACTGTATTACAGAGCTATTCATAGAAAACAAGTTTTTGCACAGTGCAACTGTTTTCACGTTTGGAGTCATTTAGGTTGTTTTTGGACAGGTCCATAAAGCAAGATTGGATTAAACCAGTAGTTCTCAATTGGGAGTGATTTTGTCCATTAGGTGACATTTGAGAGTGTCTGGAGATGTATTTGATTGTTAGCACTGGAGAGTACTAGTGGCATCCAGTGAGTAAACATCCTACAATGCACAAGACGGCTCCCACAACAAAGAATTATCAAGTCTAGAATGTCACTAACGCTAGTCTTGAAGAACCCTCGATTAAACCCCAACATGTGTTAATTTCAATTTTGGAAATTCTCTAAATGGTTTGGGAAGCAAATGAGACCTTCCATATTTTATACTTCTGAGAGGCAATATTGCATAGAATTTTAGGGTGCCAGCTTTAGAACTTTGTATAAACCTGGGTTTAAATAGTAACTTTGCCATTTGCTAGCTTTGCTACTTTGGGGAATTAACTTAAATTCTGTAAGCTTTTATTTTCTCATCTGTAGAATGGGGATGTTAGTATCTATCCTATAGGATTGCTGTGTGTGTTAGTTAGGTGAGTTGAAGTAATAAGGTGCTTAGCACAATGCCTGATGTAATAATAGAGTGCTGGGAGCATTGTTTCCTTGCCAAATTGGAAAAGGACCTGCATTTCTGACTCATTTTGTCTATTATCTAAAAATGCCACATGCGAATTCTTCCCACATGCTAGTCAGTGAATGAATACTCCTAGTTTAAAAAAAATAACAACACAAATGTGTTTTTCTAAAGCTAAATTGGTTTAATGTATCATCCTCTATTCTGAATTTCCTGCTAGTATTAAAAAGACCTTTTTTTAAAAAAATGAAGCAACAGTAATAGTAGCTGGCAATTGGCATTTTAAAATAGTCTCCTTTGATAATATAAGAAAAAATAGCAACTTTATGTCAGTCCCTAAGCTTTTAAATGTAGACATCTATGAAGTTCTAAAGTCTGGGAACAGCGAAGGTAGAATTGTTCTACAATACAATGTAGAGGAAACAAGCCTTTAGCAAAGCATTTAAGGATAAGAAGGATTTTGGTAGTTGAAAATTTGCTAAAAAATTTTGCTAGAAGGGGGCGCACTAGAGGAGAACAGAGGCATAAAAATAAAAATACACATGGTTTATATTCAAAGGACTTGACTGTGACTTACCTGGAGTGTGCACAGTCATGATGGAAAATAAACTGTAAGGAGCACTAGAATGAAGACTTCAGGATTGAATCAGTAGATGATAGGGTGCCATTACAAGTGACTGAGGAGAGAAGTGACAAGTTCCTGACACTAGTATGCATTTAATAAATATTGGATGAATGAAAGGAATGAGTGGAATGAATGATGGCCTGGTCTCCAGGGCAGATAAGAATGCAAGATATAATGAAAGGGAAAGAAACAAAAGACAAGAAGACCGATAGGAAACCATGTTTTAATGAACGAGAAGAAGAACCAAGTATTTACTCATGAATTCAAAGGGAAAAATTGTTGCCTGATGTCTATACCCTCATATGAAATAAAATTTGATTCAAACAGAAAAGCCATTTGGATGGTAGTGGCTCTTATACAAAGATGGCTTCTGAGTCCTTTGGTCTGAGACTGGGGTTTGCACATTTCTTTACTGGGTTAGAGATCACAGTGAAGAGTTTGCATTTCTCAATGGTGGAGTTTAATTTATTATGCAAAGCTAGTTACCAAGGTCAAGAAAGGTGCAACAAAGTACCTACACATTTATTACAGGTATGGAGACAGCGTGACTCATAACCAAGACCACTTACCTCAACCTCATGCTAATTTCCTGTGAATGCAAATGCCCATCTTCTGGTTTTTGTCACTAATAAGTCTTTACTAGTTAGATACTTTCATTTTTCTTTACTTTAGTGAACGTAAGTGCTTGTACTATTTTTATAGAACCCTAGAACATAGAACCCTGGCATATAGGTCTATAATATTTGTTGGATGGATGGAGGGATGGATGGATGGATGGATGGATGGATGGATGGATGGATGGATGAATGGATGGATATAATCCAGGAAAGATGGCACTGTGGAGTTCTAAAAAAAGGAAGGAGGTGGAGGTATCACCAACACTACACCATCATTACTGCTACCATTATTGCCAACCCTTTCTGGAGCATTTACCTGCCAGGCACATGTTTGTAAGTGCTTCAGTGTATTTTCTCCCTCTGTCTTCACAAGAATAATGACCATGATGCACATAGTATTACTGACCCCATAGTATAGACAAGGAAACAAAAACAAAAAGCAGTTAAATAACTTGGCTAACAATCACAGTTAGTCAGAAGTAGAGCCAGGATTTAAATCCTCCCAGAAGAATCTGAGCTCTTCACCATTAAGTTGGGCTCCTCTGCACCTTTCTTCTACCCACTCCATAGCTCTAGGAAATTGGATAGTAAAGGGAGAGGAAGACATAGCTGAGGTTCAAGCTAAAACTGGGACACCTGTCATCTGCCCTGGGGGCAGATTTTAAAAAATGACTTGCAGATCTGAATGGATGCCCCAAGAATCCATGGAAGGGGGTCCCTAATGTTATCTGTTATCTGTGCTAATATATTGGTTTCCTCTGGGGAAGGCAGATCCCTTCCAACTATTGCGGATAACATTTCAGCACTTTTTTTTTCTTTTATTTTTTTCTTCACTTTCAGTTCTTACAGATGCTGTTATTCTTGAGTGTTGTTTTGCCTGAGAAAAATACTGTCTAAAACTGCACCAGACCATACAGTAACAGTTTCCCCATTTTAAACCATCATTTCAAAATTCCCCATCTTTTCTAAAATAGGAGCAACACTCACTAGTTAAAGCTGTAACTTTCTGTGCAAGGCAGTAAGGAAATGACGATGAACTGGGCTGAAGTACAAACAAAAAGAAAATTCAAAATCTGCAGGATGAAAGATGTGTTTATTTCCAGAAATGTCTTTCAGAGTTTTTTTTAAAGACCAAATTACACAATTTGCAGCTGGTTTTTAAAAATATACAGTATCTGCGAATGCTTTATAGTAGACACCTGCAATGTTTTCTATTTGTTTTAATTATAACAGAGAATGACAGGAGGCAAGCTGAAAGGGGGAGAAGAAGGGGAGCAGACACAGGGGAGGGAAGTCAGGAAAGAGGGAAGAGAAGCCCATGCCAGCAGCTAAGTGATAGGTAATAAAACTGCAGCACTTCCTGTATCTTTCTCCATATCAACCTCCAAGAGATTGCTTTAGAAATTGACCACCTGCCAGCTATTCAAAGGCTTAAATGTGGTGGTCTTGGTTCACTTCATGCATAGGCACTTCACAGTCCCCAGCTCAGCCGACCTGTTCGTCACTGAATTGCAGGGGGGAAATGGTAAATTTCTGGAGAGTAGAAATGTACTGTCCAGAAACTTGGTTTCTGCCTGCAGTCTGCATTGCCCTTCCTTCCCCTTTTGAGCAACATCATGCAAATCCCTCCATCCAGTTCAAATGACCATGCAGAAGGGTGTCTGCCTCCAAGGACTCCTAGAGCACTTCAAGGTGCCCTGCTCATTTGGCTCTTAACAGTGTCCTTGGACACATAGTTTTGTATGTGTTTTCATATAACAACCTTAAAACAGTAGCTCAAGAGTGTCATAAGTGTGTGAACCTGCTCCACATTACTTTAGGTTACATTCAGTTTGAGACTGGGCACATTGTTTTTCCTAATGCATCATGGAACTTATAGGGTACCTGAAAACTTAAATGAAATATACATGTCATCCAGCACATCTTCATCCATAAAAAAGATTTGAATATTATTATTTATTTAATATTATCTACGTATGCATAGGATTGAACAAGCCCCTAATGGGGTTAGGGGAGAAAACAGTGAACCCAGAAGTCCACTGCTTAACTACTCTTTGCCATTTTCTCTCATTTGAAATGCTATAGTATATTCTACAAAATGAGCTCTGACCTATTTGCCCAACAAGACTTGTGCAAATTTCTGATGCATTGATTATAATAGTAAAAACAAAGGAAAACCTATGAAATATCCATCAGGTGGAATGGATAAAGAAATAGTGGCATAGTCATACAGGATAATATTTTATAGAAGTTATAAATAAATAATGAAATACTAAACAACATTCATAAATGGATTAATAACAGAGATATATGTCAATCTGGATTCATCTCAAAAGCAGGTTTAGTCAAAGAAAATCAAGTGTTGCAGGATATATGTAATATACCATTTGTATAAAGCTTAAATACAGGCAAAACACATAATATAGTATTTATGGCTGAGTACATATATACTAAAAATATTTTTAACACAAGTTCATTAATGGTTGACACCAAATTCAGGTTTGTGGTCACCTCTTGGATAAAGGAGGGAGGATGAACTCTAGGAAAAATGCTCAGAAGGTTTCATTTGTCTTTGTAAAATTTTCTCTCTTAAGCTGAATGTTTGTTATACTGGTCTCTACTTCTTTTGCATACATAATGTGTCTCATAAATTAAAAACAAACACATCGATTCCCTTCATCTTGTTGGCTGGCAAGCTTTGTATAGTTATTGGCTCACCTATCAGTAAATAACTAATAAATTGAACTACGATTCTCATCTCATTGTATGACTGGAACTGAGTAGTTCACATCTGGTTTCATTATTTTGGGTTTTAATGACAACTAAAATCATTTCGAAACTAATGTTAAACTATATACATATGCCCAATTTTAGAAAACTCAAGCTATGAAAATATTAAATTTTAATATTAGATAGTAGAGCCTTAATGTTTAATTAAATTGAGTCAGATTCCCTGTTCAATTCCTATCCATTGTAAGTTCATCATTATACTTTAAATTATTTGATTTTCCAAAATTAGATATATGCAGAACTTTTTACACGACTGTTATGCAAAATGAGATTTACTTGTAAAATCCATCTATCATCCGTAATATTGATGTTAAAAAATATATTAAGAAAGAATTTTCTCTTTACCAACACTCATTTTCTATTTCCACTTTTCACTTCAGTAGAGCCTTATGAATTGCAACTTTGACTCTAAAATTTCCATAGCAACAGATATTTTTTGTTATAAGTACAGGCATGATAAAGAAGAAGGTTTCAGTGACAGCAGTTTTCTTCATAATTAAATTCATTAGTTAAAAGCTGGGTTAAGAG
>NW_016811519.1:2601667-2618475 GCF_001698545.2 Rhinopithecus bieti | reverse complement strand
TTCAGTGACAGCAGTTTTCTTCATAATTAAATTCATTAGTTAAAAAGCTGGGTTAAGAGGCATGGGAATTTTTTTTACAACAAGTAATAATTTGTAACATAACCTGTAATATATGAGCCCTGTAAAAATAACCATTTTCAACTGGAACTTTGGAGACTATTCAAAATTAATTGCTTTTGTTCCTGTTTGATATTTAAGATAACTTTAATACATTTTGTATTTAACAGCTTAGAATGGAATAGGTCTAAAACCAGATTCTGCCCAAGTACAAACCACCCTGAACCATCCCTTTAAATTGTACATGATGTGAAAACTGAGTAGATTTCTAGAAAATTCAAATATTTCTAAGTAATTTCAAAACTTGCCTAATTTAATTTTTCCCCACAAGATTCACAAGAATTTATTGGACTGATTTCTTATTATAAAAGCAATTTGGAACTAATGTAGAAAATCTACAAAATATTGAAAGGTGAAAATAAGTTACCCAGAAGTCGACCACTGTAAAATAACCATTGTTAATATTTAAATACATTTTCTATAGCCTATCTAATTATTTTCCCTAATAGCCAGAAATAAAACAAAACAATGTTCAGAAAAGTATTGAGATTTGAGTCAACTGTTTATATTCCCTGAGTGTAACATAGACAGGCCTTTTCAGAGCTTATTGACTGGGAAAATGCTGAAGTTGAAAATGTTTAGACCTGCTGGGGTTTGGATGAAATGCAGTTAGAATGATCAAGATATAATTAGGGCCAAAGGAATTGTCCAGAGTTTGTTTTCCTAGTAATAAAGTGTATGTAATGATCCATAGGAGGAAAAAAATTAAATCTTCATTTTGTCCTTTGGAGGCTGGTCATTTAATCTCTTTTTCATAGATACATTAGTATTTCTCTGACAAACTGAGCTCATTCATTCAAGCATACATTTGTTCATTTGATAGATCTTATTCATTAGTCTGGTCCTTTGCTTGCTGGCAAAAATGTCCTTTCTCTTTATTTTAAAAGATATGTATCAAATTCTAGTACTATGCCAGGGACTGTGCACACAAGCAGTGACACTTAGGCAGTCCTTTTATTCAGAAAGCTCACATCTGATCCAGCATTCTAACTACTGGCTATATATCCAAAGGAAATGAAATCAACATGTCTAAGAGATATCTGCCCTCCTGTGTTCATTGCAGCATTATTCTCAATAGCCAGCATATGGAATCAACTAAGTCTCCATCAATGAATGAATGGCTAAATAAAATGTGGAATGTGTGTGTATACATAATGAAATATTATTCCACCTTAAAAAGTAAGGAAATTGGCCGGGCGCGGTGGCTCAAACCTGTAATCCCAGCACTTTGGGAGGCCGAGATGGGCGGATCACGAGGTCAGGAGATTGAGACCATCCTGGCTAACACGGTGAAACCCCGTCTCTACTAAAATACAAAAAAACTAGCCGGGCGAGGTGGCGGGCGCCTGTAGTCCCAGCTACTCGGGAGGCTGAGGCAGGAGAATGGCGTAAACCCGGGAGGCAGAGCTTGCAGTGAGCAGAGATGCGGCCACTGCACTCCAGCCTGGGCGACAGAGCGAAACTCCGTCTCAAAAAAAAAAAAAAAAAAAAAAAAAAAAAAAAAAAGTAAGGAAATTATGTCATTTGCCACAACGTGGATGAACCTGGAGGACATTACGCTAAGTTAAATAAGGCAGGCACAGAAAGACAAATACTGTATGATCTCACTTATATATGGAATCTAAAAAAGTTAAACTCATAGAAGTAGAGAGTGGTTACCAGGGACTAGGGGAGGGGCTGTTGAGATGTTGGTCAAAAAATACAAAATTACCATTTAACAGGAAGAATGTGTTCAAGAGTTCTGTTGTACAAAATAATGACTATGGTTAGTAACAATGTGTTGTACACTGGAAAATTGCTGAGAGAAGATCTTAACTGTTCTCACCACGAAAAATATGTGAGGAAATGCATATATTAATTGGCTCAATTTAGCTATTCTATAATAATAATCAATGTATATATATATTTCAGAATAACATGTTTGTACATGATAAATATACACAATTTTTATTCATCAATTTTTTTAAAAAGACTCATACCTAATGGCCTCAAGTCTTCATTCCGGACTCAACCCAGGCGTCTCCTCCACCACGGAGCCTGTCTGTACCACTTCCTCCCTGGTGTCTCCATGTAACACATAGGTGCTCTTATCACACTCGTTCTATTTTGCACGTGCTTGTTTGCATATCTGTCCTCTCCTTGAGGTCAGGAACCAAAGTAGGTAGATTTCAAGGAAACAAATAAATTTATGTTTCCACTTTGTACAAAAATTTATTCTTAAGTTTATATTTATATTTATTTGACTACTTCTGAGGTTGAATGTTTTTCACATTGTTTGGTCCACTATATATTTTCTGTTGTCATGCTTCTTCAGGATCTTTGCTCAATTTTTTACTTGCATGTTCATCTTTTTTTTTTTTTTTTTTTGAGATTTCCAAGATCCCTCAATAACAAGAATACAAACTCTTTTATGTATTTTGTGAATTTTTTTTTTTACATTCCCATTTTCCTTTCCATTTTTGTTTATGGTTCAGTGGTTCTTATTTTTTAAATTGTGGCAGTCTTATCTAGACCATTTAGTTATTCATATTTGAACTTGCTCAAAAAATTTAAGGTAGCTTATAAGTATGCATTCAAAATAATGGTAAGATTAATTAAAACCAGACAGGAAAAATTAAGCAAAGACAACGTGGTAGAAAAGTAAGATGGAGCCAGGAATTGAGCCCTTTTCTTTTTCTTTTAATTTTTTAAACGTGCCATTCATCCTTTACATTCACTAGGAGTCAACCATAGATTGGCTGTATGCTTTCCTGCAGCACTTGTTAACAAGTAAATACAGTGCTTTACAAGATCAACAGCATTTTAAGGAAAAAACAGACCACATACTTAGGAGATGCATTGCTATTAATGATCCTGGTACTCATTCCAGAAAATGAGTTTTCCTGTGAATCCTGATAATAACATCCCATTTAAAAAAAAAAAAAAACTGTCTTCAATAGCAGCCCCCAGGAAAATAACACACATTTTATAGATCATTTCAAGGACTATAGACTTTTCTTTCAAGGATTTGTCATGTATTTTATTTTTGCAAAACAATATTAATTTCTGACTAATTAGTTTAAAACTATTTGGGAGACATGTAGCAAGGGAGGGATATCAAGGAAACAAATGTTTTTATTGACCTTAAAACAGTTTAATTTTGTATGAGGAAAATAATGTGTTTTTTGTTTTCTTAGAACAATTTTGCTGGTTAAAATATTTTCAAATATATTTTGGGTTGTATAGAAAAAACACACCAAAATGGCTATTTCTCAAGACTTCAAAGGCTGAATCTTCGAACTGCTTGCAATAAGTTGGTTGATCAGTCTTGACATTGCATCCAGAATAAACACAGTATACAAGTAGTGCTTCAGCAGTTCAGGTAACTGCAAGTACATAGTTCTGCTTGAGGTGCTACAACTCAAATTCAAAAGTAGAGAAAAGAGAAACAGTTCTGCAGGAGCTGAGTTGATATGGGAATACTATTTGATGTATACGTTTCTGGATTGGTGATTGAGGAAAACTAATTTCTCTGACATGAAAATTAATACTTTTAGTTGACTTGAAATTATAATTTTTGTAAGAAAATAGATTATTATGGGCCAGGCACAGTGGCTCATGCCTGTAATCCCAGCACTTTGGGAGGCCAAGGCAGGTGGATCACCTGAAGTCGGGAGTTGGAGACCAGCCTGACCGACATGGCGAAACCCCTTCTCTACTAAAAATACAAAATTAGCTGGGTGTGATGGTGCATGCCTGTAATCCCAGCTACTTGGGAGGCTGAGGCAGGAGAATCGCTTGAACCTGGGAGGCAAATGTTGCAGAGAGCCGAGGTTGTGCCATTGCACTCCAGCCTGGGCAACAAGAGCGAAACTCCGTCAAAAAGAGAGAGGGAGAGAAGGAAGGAAGGAAGGGAAGGAAGGGAAGGAAGGGAAAAAAAGGAAGGAAGGAAAGAAAGAAAAGAGATTACTACGTTTAGGCAGGCATGGTGGCTCACGCCTTTAATCCCAGCACTTTTGGATGCTGAGGCCGGCAGATCACAAGGTCAAAAGATCGAGACCATCCTGGCCAACATGGTGAAACCTCATTTCTACTAAAAATACAAAAATTAGCTGGGTGTGGTGGCACACACCTGTAGTCCCAGCTACTCCAGAGGCTGAGGCAGGAGAAACTCTTGAACCTGGGAGGTGGAGGTTGCAGTGAGCCAAGATCGCACCACTGCATTCCAGCCTGGCGACAGAGTGAGACTCCGCCTCAAAAAAATAAAAAAAAAAGAAAAAAATAGATTATTACGTTTAAAGGAACTATAAAAGTTATTTAGTTGAATTCTGTACTACAAGGTTAAGTCTCCTCTAAGTTGTTTCCATCAAGGGATAATTACCCTATGTTTTTTGAATAGCAGTATAGCATCATGGATGAGGGAGTTAGCTATGACATCGGATAGTCCTGGCTTTCCTTTTACCACCTGCATGAATTTGGCCAAGTTCCTTAACTTCTCTGTAGTTTAGTTTTCTCATCTGTAAATTTAGGATATATAAAGCACCTAGAACAATGTCCAACACATATTGGATGGTCAGTAACAGGTAGCTCTTACCATTATTACATTCTTATATTATTACATGCATCTTTGGGGGAAGTTCGTTTCTATCTAGAAGGATCAGAGGTTATTTATTGTTTTGTGTTGGTTTTTTTTTTTTTATGATAGTGATAGGAGTTCATTTCTGGTGATAGCAGAGTGGCTTTTATTGAACTACCATTTGCCAATAGCAATTTTGAACTCTGGATCTAAAAACAGTGCAAACAATCATAAAATCAGAATTAAAATGATTGTTTGAAGTCCCTGGGGAATGACTAAAAATAGGCAGAAACCAGAGGAATGGTAATCCTTGAAATATGGAAACAAACTAAGTGAGGTTCAAATTTAAACAGCTTTTTCTCTGAGAGCACACCTCATCTTGCAAAATACGTAAGGGACAGAGTGCAATCAGGAAGAGACTGAATGACTGGACTGAGGATTCAGAAGTCAGGGTGTGGGTCTGCCAGAGTAGTTAGAAATAAAGGAGGGAATGTTTCAACAAGGAGGGAGACAGTGTGGCGAGCCCCAAAATCTGTGCACAAATTCTCCTAAAACTATTAGCTGACTACCAAAAATACATACACATGATGAGACTCTAGAGAATTCAATGCAGAGTCATAGCTGAAAGGCTAAAAGAACTAAGCCCCAGAGATTTCAACAGATGCATGGTACTGGAGAGACACATTTTGTAATTTAAGTCCGGTCAAGGAAAAGGGACTTAAGAAATTATTTGTGCTTTTCATTAAAACCCTAGTAGGGGACTACCTTAAGAAGAAGAATTTTAGAACCAAGGACTACAAATGAGAACTGACAGCAAACCAAAAATACGCCCACCCATCAAACCTCCATAAGATAAAAGTAATTTAACTGTATGCTAGAACAAAACTCAACAATATTGCCCACAATGTACTTTAAAAAATTAAAAATTACTTTATATACAAAGAAGCAGGAAAATATCATCCACAATCTAGGGAAAAAACAGTCAACACATTTCCAGAAGTCCCAGGTGTTAGAATTAGCAGATGGAGACTTTAAAATAACTATACTTTACATGTAAAATAATCCATTGAAAAAGATTGCTATAATGGATAAAGAGATGGGGGATATCGGGATAGATATGGAAATAGAAAATAACCAAATGGAAATCCTTAAACTGGAAAATATATCTGAAATTTAAAATTCATTGAATGGACTTAGCAAATTAGGTTGCTACAGAATTTTTTTTTAAAAAAAAACAGTACACTTCCGAACAGATCAGTAGAAATTATCTAACTCAGCACTGAGAAAAAAATTATTTTCAAAACTTTCAGAGCTATGATGGCTTGTTCATGTTTCAACATGTGTGAAATTGAAGTCTAAGACAGGAAGGAAAGATAGAAAAGAGTCCCAGATAGGAAGCAACTGAAGTTCTAGATAGCAAGGAAAGAGTCCTTTGAAAAAGGGATGGTAAAAGTTTTTTTCAAATTTGATTTAAAATATTAACCAACTTTAGATTTAGGAATTTCAATGAACTCCAAGCAAGATAAATAAAAAGAAAACCACACCCAAGCAAATCATAGTCACAGTTCTGAAAATCAAAATAGGAAAACATCTTAAAATCAACCAGAAGGAAAAAACAGAGTCCTAAGGAAGGGGCAATAAGAATAAAGGCTGACTTCTCATCAGAAACATTGGAGACCAAGTGATAATGAATTGCCTTCTTAAAAGTGCTGAAAGAAAAAAAAAGTCAGCCTATTAATCTAGATAACTTACACTAGACTTACATTTTGCCATATTATTAATTATATTGTGTAAATTGACCACAACTTTCATTTAAAAGCAGAGATTGTTCTATTTTAAATAAAAGACACCAACAGGTTGAAAATAGAAGTATGGAGAAGTGGAGACCATGTGAACACTGAGCATAAGAAAGTTGGTGTCGCTGTATCGTCATTAAGGTATATTTCAAAAATGGATACTGCCAGAGGTGAAATAAAATGTTTTATAATGATGAAAGCATCACTTTGTTAAGATGACATAGTTCTAAATGTGTTTGCATTTAATGATGAGATATTTTATTTTTTAAACATCTGGTACAGTAATTCTCATTTAGGACAGAGGTGCCTTGGTTAGAAAGGTATTTTGATAAGTCTATTGGAATAAGTGGTCTCTATGAGCCATTGATGTGGGGTAGCTTTGATGCTTCAGAGGAGCAGGTAAAATTACTTGAGACAGGAGATAGGGTCACAAATCTTCCCAGTTTTTCCAGAATTGAGATTGACTTTCAGTGCAAAATCTGGGACTATCCCCAAACTGAGACAGCTCCAGGTAAACTGGAATGGCTGCCTATCCTGCAAAGAGAAGAATTTATTTGCTTTGGAAATTGGAGAAATAAAAGAGAAAGGGAAGAAAAGAATAGATAGCCATCAGATGACAGAAGGTTGTACAGTGGATTAAGTGACCCATTACAGTGATCCCTCAAACATTAAGTAAAATTACTAAACTCACAAAAATGATCGTTGTAAAATGTGTTTGTATGTTTGAGAAGCTAGTAATGAGGGAGAATGGTTGAAAAGTAGCATGCATCCTGAACATGGTATTTCTGGAGTAAGGATCATGAGAACTTAAGTTTTGGGGAATTTGTAGGAATCATGGAAATAGTTTTAGACTTTCATAGGTTATGAAATGGGAGGTTTGAGTCAAGTTTGGGTATATTAAGGGCAAAAAGAACTGAGATTATATCTGGATCTTACAACTGTATTAGTTAAGAATCATTCGGTTTTGGATAATAGAAAATCTACCTTTAACTGGGTCATACACTAAAGGAAATTTATTTGTTCATGTAACTGAAGATTCCGGAGGTAAGGTGGGCTTCTGGCTTGACTCAATCCAGAAGTACATGATTCACATCTGAGCTGTCATTCATTTCTCAGCAGTTATCTCAGCAACCCTCTTCCTTGTGACATTTTGTCTTCAGTCTAGTTTTCCTGCTGGCAGCAACAGTGGTCACAGCAGTTCCAAGACACATTCTCACACAATACATGGGTCTTCAAACTTTTTCTATAAAGGGTGAGATAGTAAATCTTCTAGCTTTGTGTCTCTATTACAAATAGTCAACTCTGCCATTACAGTGCAAAAGCAACCATACACAACATATAAACAAAAGGCATAGATGTGTTCCAATAAAACTTTTAAAAATCAATTTGAATTTCTTATAATTTTCATGTGCCATGAAATATTATTTGCATTTTTCTCCCTACCATAAAAAATTTGAAATTATTCTTAGCTCAGGAACTGAACAAAACCAGGCAGTGGTCCAAATTTAACCTGGGGCTATGATTTGCTGACCAAAGACTTCAAAGATTACCTGACTTTAATTACAAAAAATTCGCTTCTCCATAGCATATGTTCTCTTTTGTCTTCTCCATACTCCCACTCAAGATAAACCTATCCAGTACCATTTATATGCCAAAATCCTCCAGTCTTTTATCTCCAACCCAGAGTGCTCTCCTATCTCCAGATTCTTGTACCCACCTGCCTACTTAACGTCTCCATTTAGAAGTTTAATAGAATTTTAAACTTAACATGATCAAAATCCTCTGGGGAACTCTGTTTCCTTAAAATGGATCCAGCTCCAAGCAGCCAGTAGGGGCACGTTGACACTCCCGTGCAATTGATCTCAATTCCACAGTATGGTATTTCAACATTCTTTACATTTCTAATATGCATATAGTGTCAAAAGACAAAATTCCAACAAAGTTATTTATAGATCTAATTTGCTTTTATTTGCAAGTCATGAATCAGGGACAGCCTCCATTCTGCAGAACAGAATGAGATCTCCTACTGGACAATGGCACAACAGTGGGTTTTATAAGGTAGGAACAAGGAAACAGAAGAATAGAAAAGAAAACCTGATTGGTTAATATCAGGCTGCTTTTTTTGTAAGAGTTCAAACAGAGGGACTTCCCTATTACACTCACTCAGGTAAACTGGAATCTTCTGTTTTCAGGAAAAATTGTTCTGTTCTGTTTTGGGATCTCTGCTTTTTAAAAGTTTTGGTTTGATGATGTGACATTCAGCATGAGTGACTCCATCGTGGTTTGGTCAGGTCTGTTGGGGACTAGCGCAGGAGCATAATTTTTAACAGGTGAGGTGAAATGAAGTATGTACTTTCTGAAATGAGGAAAATTATATGAAATTCAAGGTATTACTCTTTTTTCCTCCTCTAGGGATGATAAAACTGAGAAATAAATCAAGAGTGTGACAACAAACTGAGGAATTTTTCAGCAATATCTGTCAGCCTTTGGAAATTTGGTGAGAAGAAGTGGTCATGATTCAATGTCTTGCTTGCACAGAAGCCTCCAGTTCAAACTTGGATCTTGCCCCATCTGATTTCTTATGATATATACAAATACTCTAGATATTGCTTTGAGATTTTGCTGTTGATCACTGGCCTTCTGCAGCTTCATAGGTGCTTTAGCTCCCAGTAGGACAGTTTAACTACTATCTTTTCTGTGAGTTCAAGGCCTGTATATCTCCTCAGCTTGCTCTCAATTTGTCCAGCTGATCTATTTCTTTGTCAAGTTGCTTTGGCTTCCCTACTCTCCCTGTGTTTTGAAAAGAATAAATTCTCCAGTAAATTAAAACTACACTCTGATAAAAATGAGCATGCATGTGTATTTAGTCCTTTGTTTATTCAATATGCATTTTTGGAGGTTTGCTCTGTATTAGACATAGTTCCAGGCTCTAAAAACACAAAGATCCATAAGCTGTGGCCCATCCCTTAAGATGCTGATAGTATATTAAAGGCAACAAAAATGCAAACTTACAATTCACAGTACAACAATGCAGATAGATGTTAACATGAAACCTCCACAAAATGTTTTAGGAAGACAGGGAAATAGCAAGGATTCATGGGAGATGATGCAGTAACTATATTGGTGGGGGTGGGGCGGAAGCATGGGAAAAAAGAAAGAAGGAAGACAGAAACAAGAATCCCTAGTCCAAAATATTGTTAGTTGAGCCACAAGTTGATTACTTCCGGGAAGAAATATTGAGGAGATGTATTGGGTAGATGAAATACCTAATGAGACCATAAATGACGAGAATTGCCTCTTATAGCATATGAGAAGATAATTTTTATCAGATAATGAAATTGTTTCCAGTCTTCAGAATGAAAATGAATCCCTTGCTAATGCAGATCATGCTAATAAAGGAAGTAAAAGAGAATCTTAGAATTATACTTGGCTCATGATAGGCAGAAACCAACCTAAATAGCCTAGGAAAAAAAAGAAAGATAATAAAGTAATCAAAATAATTGCTTAATAGGGAATGTGAAAGATCTGCAATGTTAAATTATAAATGTACATTTTCATGAAAAATGAGGTGACCTTAAGGAACAGATTAGAAACCCACACTCATGCCAGTTAGAAGCCATGCTTTTCATTAGCAAAGCTGAGGATTAATTAAATCTAGGGAAATTCTTTGAAATCCACAAGTGTGAGTTACATTAGAATAAAATACAATGGGTATATTGGTATCATAATTATTAGCATAGACTTCTTTATTAAATGTATGTGGAATAGTTCAAGTGACAAATGTGAAATGAAGAGGATGAAAACGTGTTACTTAAAACCAAAATTTTCTTAGCATTATCTGCTTTCAAAAGTGTGGGAGTGGGAAGGTTAGTTTACTTAGTGGGTAAACAAATAGATTATTCTCTTCCCCTTTGAGGTCTCCTAAAGATGCATCCCAAACATAATGGGGCACCGTGCCCCTCACCAACCTCTCCAGGAAGCTAGGGAGGGTGGAGGAGGGAAGCGGCTTATCCATTATTTTCCCATTAGCGCTGAATGTTTTGCTTCAGCTGAATGATTTTAGAGACTGGTAGCAGAGAAAGGAGAAAGAGGCTGAAGTTGCAAAGCCTCTAACAGTTCTTAGTGCTGCTCAAGGGTGAAGTTTTGGACAAAATGGCCATTATTGACAGAACACTTTATGTATAGAAAAGTGGAAGCCCTGAGCAAGTGGGAGGTGGTAGTCTAAATTGTTTTATAGGACAAGGTAAAGGGAAATTAATTTCTTGGGGAGACCCATGGAGAAGGCCAATAGAAAAAGGAAGAGCCTGGAGGGACAATAGATGAGAAGCAACAGAGCGGCATAAAGCCCCCTTCCTTGGCTACACGCAGATACCTTCTGTGAGAAACGGACACATGGCTGATCCGTGTTTAGGGTGAGTCAGGGAAGAGCCTGGTGAGGAAGGATGAACCATAAACTGAACCGATTGAGAGTCATAGAGACTGTGAGTCAATTGAGAGTCATAGAGACTGTGAGTCAAAGGTGATATAAAAATGCTAAACTACATTTCAATCCCAGAGTGTTGGAATTACACAGGGCATGCAGTAGGCAGAAATCAACCTGCAGTGGGGAGGAGAGGTGACAGTGATCCTGCTGTGTGCTGGATGCAACTGCAGCCAAGTTTACTCCTTAATGATGAGGTCATTCACCTAAGAGTGCACACTGAAATACGGTTTTTAATTTTGGCTTGGCTGTTACTTTAGTGTGACATATAGATTTTAAATATGAGTTTGGTTTTGCTGCACAAGGACCATTTAGAGATGCTTTTCTCAGTCAAATTTAAAATATGTCTATAAATTCTACGGAGCAAACTCCAAAGTACCTTATCAAAACTCTACAACTTCAAAAGATTCTATTCTGAAAATCTTTGCAGAAGACAGGAATAGAAACATATATAATTTTTTAAATGTGTTTTTTAAATGCAATAGGAAGTTGTTTTCTGACAGCTAGAATGGAAATTTGCATAGTGATTTCATTTGTTTAAATATTTTATTTTTCTCACTATTCTCTTATCCTTCTAACCTGTTATTTTACTCCAGCTGCTACCTTTGGATGAGCTCTGTCCAATCTCCTGTCTTGACTGTGGGTATTTTTTTGCCAGGATCCTCATAATGTTTTCCAGTCACTTTCAATATCCCATTTTGGGAGTTGAGATTTACTTCCATGTATTATGAGGTCCAGTCCAGTATAAATCAAAATTTCAATCTTACATCCAACACAAATATTTTTTTTTTTTTCCATTTGTGAGGCCCAGGAGGACACAAGCCACATGAGATAAGGGTGAAAGTCTCACATGACGTATGCCCTTAAAGCTTGCTTGTGTCCTCTGAGTGGCCCCCCAGATGTGGATCCCTCCCATGGCCTCTCCCTGGTCTTCATCACACTCCTAGGTGCCCCCAAACCAATGGTCCTAAGAGAGCCAGGGAGGATCTTTGGGTCCATCTGAAACTGTGCTGGGACATGGGCATGTCTCCTGAAAGGAACATTGCACTTCCAGCTGACCTTCGGCAATCCCTCCTCAGCTTCTACATCCCTGCCCTGTGATACACCCATAGCCTTTTCCTGTGGGGTCCCCTTGCTCCAGAAGGCTGCCCTCTTGAGTGGGATTCCTTCAAGATGCTCAGAGCTGGTGTCCCTTCTGTGGCATCCTATCCCACCAAACACCGAGTATGCAGGTTGCGCACACCACTGCCTTCTGTCCTTGCCCTGGGCAGCCTTCCATGTGATTAATGACTAGTCTTATCTTTGGGGCTTAGTAAAAATTCTGAGAATATAGAAATTCCATTGCACATGTTTTTATAATCTTATACTTCATAGCCTCTAAAGGTGACTCATTTTAAAGACAGAATGTTAGCTATAAAACAGTTTGCAGATCATTGCATAGTCTTTAAAGTGTGAGTGACAGAAACCAGAGATTCTGCCTCTCATCTGTTCAACTCTCTCTTTGATGTACCCCTTCTGAGGACCATGAACAAGACAGATATGGCCCCTACCCCCTTACAGCTTGTACTATCAGGAATGACTGCTAACAAATACACAATTACAACAAAGTGTAATAATACTTTGATAGAAGAATCACAGCACAAACTAGGAGCCCGTAACTTAAGATGAAAGATCAGTATGCATGAGGGCAGGCCTCCTAGAGGAATCGCCTGCCACCTCAGGTTTTCTCAGTCATTACCCTGGACTGTGCTGCCAATGCCAGGGACCCACCACTCAGTGGTCCTGAGAGTGCCAGGCCCTCCCTCTTGGCCTCCGCCACTCACCTAGAGATTGCAGCTCTTTGTGGTGACCAGGAAATGCACCACTCAGATCTCAGGCTGAGGGGGATGGAAGTGACATGACCCCAGCTTCTGTATTCCGAAACCCCACTGTGTTAATGCGGATGCCTGCCTCCCCAGTCTGTGCCCAGCCAGGGACTAAGTGGTGCAGGGATAGCAAAGCAGGCCCATATCTGTGAGATGTAGGACCCTTCTGTGGGGTGACTTGGGCATAGGCTTCAGGCTTCCCTAGTGCCCCAGGGAACTTCCTTCCCTGTCTCTATCACGGTTTGACATTCCCTGCTTTCTCAAGTTCCTTCTCCTTTCTCCCTTGTAGTTGTTTCACCAAGTAAATCTCTTATATATCTTGGATATCTAATCCAGTATTTTTTTTTTTTAGATGGGGTCTTGCTCTGTCACCCAGACTGGAGTGCAGTGGCGTGATCACAGCTCACAGCAGCCTGGAGCTCCTGGGCTCAATTGATCCTCCCATCTCAGCCTCTCAAGTACCTGGGACTACAGGCATGCACCACCATGCCAGGCTAAACTTTTGTAATTTTTGTAGAGATAGAGTTTTGCTATGTTGCCCAGGTTGGTTTCAAACACCTGGGCTCAAATCAATCTGCCCTCCTTGGCCTCCTAAAGTGCTGAGATTATAGGCGCAAGCCACGGCGCCAGGCCTCTAATCTAGTCTTGATGTCTGCTTCTCAGAGGACCCAAATCAATACATTTTACCACTCGCTTTGGGAACACTTAGGGAAAGAAAAAAAAAAAAAATTCTCCTTTCCTCCTATGTTCTCCACGGGCTTGGGCCCTGCAAATTAGACTGACAAAAGACAGAATAACAAGAGAAAAATAACAAAATTTATGAATGCCTGTAGTGTGAATACATATAGGAGAAACACAGTGATGAGTCACTGAAAGATGGTGGAGGCGAAAGCATCTTGGATGCTAATCTGCTGTGTTCACTTCTGATTAATCCCAGTTCCTCAAAGGCCTCTAAGATTTCTAGTTTATCTATTGTTCCTTGTGTTACCTTGCCCTTAGGTCAGACAACCTTAATGTTATTACATTTTAATTGTCCCACACATCCCTTCAGAGTCACCCCTTTCCTATGCTATATAAGCTCCAGGTTTGGGGGTGATGGCACAGGGATCCACCATCTTGTCTTGAAGCCGGCCAAGACACAGACATGGCTTCTGTTCGTAAGTCCTTATTAAATGTTTCTTTCTGAGAAAATGGATAGGTCAGCCTCTTTGGTTGGCCTCTCAGCTTCCTTGGACTTTGGGAGCATAATTGTATAGGCCTGCCCCCCACAGAACAGATATGGTTAGAATATGGGTATATATGGCATCTTAATGAAGAACAGTAAATCTGTAGAGAGGTGACAAGACAAAGGAAAAGATTTTAGGCTTCCAAGAGTGGCAAACTGTGGGAAGATAAATGTACGGGGAAAACTCATGGAGCAACATTTGTTTATGTGGGGCCATCTCTCGGCACTGACTTTCCATCTTCTTCTTGGACATAAAACTTTCACGAGAGAGATTTATGGCAGCTCCTCATTTCTCAGAAATTTCTACTTTCAGTCAAATAAAGGAAGCTCCAGGAAGGCTTCTTTCTGTATCTGTTGAATATCAAATATCTTCAGCTGAAAATAATCCTTACGCCAAGGTGTTAATTTTGATTCCTTACACACTATACTGTTGGGTGTAGGATCTGGTATCCTGAGAGGCTGCAGGAAGGATCAGATGGCATGGCCTTGAGGAGTAAAGGATTTAACTCCACGTGGATGAATTCTGTCCAGTGGGAAACAAGAGACAGGAAGGATCAGGGCAAATCGATTCCATTTCTCCATTCTTCGCATTCTGAGGCATGGTTTCTCTGTGTACAGTTACCCTGAGAAGTTCTGAGTACCCAACATCTGATGAGAAAACTTATGTATCTCTTCAAGGCTCATCATGAAGCAGTGGCAAGTGTGGTAACATGTTTCACATCCTTTCTTGCATCTTTCAATTTTTTCTCACACTTGTTCGCCTCAGATTACACACACTTGCCCCCTTCATAAAGCATCACACTGATTTCATGCCTTAGGCTCTGTTATCTAGGAAACTTGGGCTAAAACAACTGATTTTTAAACCAATACCAGATACATAAATAAGAAATAACCTGGTGAAACTGGAGGAAAATATCCTAAGCCTGCAGAATAGTATATCTGGAGACCTAAAGGCAAAGTGAGTGTGGGTTTTTATATTAGTCTATTCAGGTTGCTATGAAAAAATACCATAAACTAGGTAGCTTGTAAACAACAGAAATTGATTTCTCACAGTTCTGAAGGCTGGGAAGTCCAAGATCAAAGTGCAGCAGATTCAGTGTCTGGTAAGAGCCTGTTTTCTGGTTCATAGATGGGACCTTTAGCCGTGTCCTCACTTGGTGGAAGGGACTGCTTAGCTCTCTAGGGTCTCTTTTTTAAGGGCATTAATCCAATCATGTTGGTTCTACCTTTACAACTTAATCACTTCCCATGAGCCCCACCTCCTAGTGCCATTGCCTTGGGAGTTAGGATTTCAGCATACGAATTTTGGAAGAACATAAAAACTTAGTTCATTGCACTGGAACTTCAAGAAATGGGAAGTTCACTTTGGCTAGAGAATAAACCTAGGGTGATAGTGTAGGGGTTGTGAGAGAAGAGGGTAGAGGTATATCTGCTCACAAAGTACTGAGTAGGCCATGAGAAGGAGGCTTGGAAGCTACAGAAGGATTTGAAGCCAAAGAGTGACAAGGTCAGATTTGCATTTAAGATCATACTGGCTGCAATAGGGAGGTTGGACTGTAAGTGAGCAGGGAAGATGTTGTAATCTTTGCAAAGGCACACTAGGGTTGTGGTATGGGTGTTAATTGTTATGATATAATGGAAGTAGCCTATTATACATTAGCTATACCAATTTTAGTTAAATAGTCCAATCATATTATTTCTTACTACCAATTCAAGTATAATTCTCTTTAAAGTTACTATGAGACTGACTCAAAATTACAACAAAGGGCTAATTTTGGTGTTAATAAATATTTAAATGGAATTTATTGGGAACCTTTCTAACCCTGTGGGGTGTTAAGAATTATCTGAAGTGTTGAAATAGGCAAAATGGATTTCTGGAAATCCTTTCAGTTTAGTACTTGGCATTGTCTAACTTGCTGAGGGAAGGATGTACTAGTGAGTGTTGTCCACAGAAACAGGACCAATAGGATATGAGTGTGTATACAGTCATGCAATGGCTAGAGCATCCTGAGAAATGCATCATTAGCCAGTTCCATCACTGAGTGTATGTAGACAAACCTAGATGGTATAGCCTACTACTACACACCTAGGCTATGTGGTATAGCCTATTGCTCTGAGGCTACAAACCTGCACAGCCTGCTGTACTGAATACCGTAGGCAATTATAACATAATGGTAAGTACTTGTGTATCTAAATTTATATATACGTAGAAAAGGTACAGTAAAAATGTGATATAAAAGATAAAAAATGGTATGCCTCTTATAGGGCACTTCCCATGAACAGAACTTGCAGGACTAGAGCTTGCTCTTGATGACTCACTGAGTGAGTGGGAAGTGAATGTGAAGGCCTGGGACATTACTGTACACTTCTATAGACTTCATCAACACTGTACACTAAGGCTACACTAAGTTTATAAAAAATAGTTTTCTTGACAGAGATGAAAACCATGACATGAGAAATATGTGAAAAATCCACAAGCTTCAGTAATCGACTCGATGAACTGGAAGAAAGAGTATCAGCGATTGAGGATCAAATGAATGAAATGAAGTGAGAAGAGAAACCAAAAGAAAAAAGAAGAAAAAGAAATGAACAAAGCCTGCAAGAAGTATGGGATTATGTAAAAAGACCAAATCTACGTCTGATTGGGGTGCCTGAAAGTGAGGGGGAAAATGGAACCAAGTTGGAAAACACTCTTCAGGATATCATCCAGGAGAACTTCCCCAACCTAGTAGGGCAGGCCAACATTCAAATTCAGGAAATACAGAGAACG
>NW_016811519.1:2581435-2597653 GCF_001698545.2 Rhinopithecus bieti | reverse complement strand
ATATGTAACAAACCTGCACGTTATGCACATGTACCCTAGAACTTAAAGTATAATAATAATAAAAAAAATTTCTTCAATAATAAATTAACCTTAGCTGACTAATTTTGTACTTTTGGACTTCTTCTTTTATTTTAACTTTTGGCTCTTTTGTAATAACACATAGATTAAAACACAGATACATTTTACATCTGTGCAAAATATTTTCTTTCCTTGTATCCTTATCCTATGAGCTTTTATTTTAATTTTTTCTTTTACTTTTAAACTCTTTTGTTTAAAACTAAAACACAAACATACACATTATTCTAGGCCTACACAGGATCAGGATCATCAATATCACTGTCTCCCAACTCCTCCTCTTGTTCATCTGAAAGATCTTCAGGAGCAATAACACGCATTGAACTGTTATCGCCTGTGATAACACTTTCTTCTGGAATACTTCCTGAAATACCTACCAGAGGCTGTTTTACAGTTAACTTTTCTTTTTTAGTAGAAGGTGTACACTCTAAAATAACAATAAAAAGTATACCATAGTAAATATGTAAACTAGTAACATATTCATTATCAAGTATTATGCACTGTATAGAATTGCATGTGCTTCTATACTACTGGCAGGGCAGTAGATTTGTTTACACCAGCACCACCACATTACCACAAACATGTGAGTAATGTGTTGCCCTATGATGTTACAATGGCTACAATATCACTTGGGGATAGGAATTTCTCAGCTCCCTTATAATCTTATGGAAACATCATTGTGTATGCAGTTCATCATTGACCAAAATGTTGTTATATTGTTCATAACTGTGTGTGTGCATGTGTGTGTGTGTGTGTGTGTGTGTGTATATATATATATATATATATATGAGAGAGAGAAAATTAGCTCATGCAAGTGTGATGACTGATGAACCTGAAATCTACAGAGCAGATTGGCAGTCCGGAGACCCGGAGAAGAGTTCACACTGCAACTCAAACCCAAAGGCAATCTGGAGGCAGAATTCCCTCTTCCCTGGGCAGTCTCAGTCTTTTCTTTGATGGCCTTCAACCAATTAGATGAGATCCACTCATGTAGAAAAATCTGCTTCACTGAAAGACTTTTGATTTAATTGTGAATCTCATCTAAAAATACCTTCACAGCAACATCTACACTAATGTTTGACCAAATATCTTTGTACCAGAGCCTAGCCAAGTTGACACATAAAGTTAACCATTACAAGGGGGGCTACCTGATTCCCAAACTTTTGTTTGACATTTTATTTGCTATTAAATAGGAAATCTTACATCTCTTTAAGGACAGAGGTAAGCTTGTAAAAAAACTGATGACAATTCAAGTGATTCTTTTTCAATAATAATATAAACAAATTTTGTCCCAAAGAGATGCAAGCAATGTGAATACAACCCAAAGGTTATCATTTATTGTAGGTTTTGTGTCTAACCTACTATCATTATTCTTATGCTTAAAATATGCTCTTTCAATAAACCTTGCCATTTACAAGTTCTCTAATTAATGAGCTGAATAAAACTTTTAACCCATATTTATTTTATGTTTTAAAAGTATCATGTTTTTAACTTTTGAAAATTATACTTTGACAGGGAATAAACACACAGTATGCAGTATAGAAAAGAATGAGCATAATTATTCAATTTGTGGTTTTTTATTTAATTTAATCATGCATGTCAAGAGACTGTTACCATCTCATTTTCTTCACTGGTCTCTAATTGATATGGTTGTTGGAGTTAAGACATATACAATAAGCTCTCCAAATATTCTTTCTCCCCCTTTCACTCTAGTCTCTCTTCTGGGGACTCTTATTACATATGTTTTGGATCTTCTCATTGTATTCTTTCTGTTTCTTAATCTTTTTTTTTTTTTTTTTTTTTTTGAGACAGAGTTTCACTCTGTCGCCCAGGCTGGAGTGCAGTGGGCACGATCTCGGCCCACGGAAACCTCCGCCTCCCAGGGTAAAGTAATCCTCCTGCCTCAGCCTCCTGAGTAGCTGGGATTACAGGTGTGCACCACCACACCTGGATAATTTTTGTATTTTTAGTAGAGACAGGGTTTCACCATGTTGGCAGGGCTGGTCCTAACTCCTGACCTCAGGTGATCCACCTGCCTCAGTCTCGCAAAGTGCTGGGATTACAGGCATGAGCCACTGCACCAGCCCTCTGTTTCTTAATCTTTCTTTATTTTCCATCATTTTCTCCCCTGTCAGGCTGCATTCTGGATAGTGATTTCTAATTTATCTTTCAGTTTGATGATTTTCTTTTTTATTCTGTCAACACTGCTATTTAATCTATTCATAGAATTTTTTGTTTCAAAGGCTTCACTTTCTATTTCTGGAATTTCTATTTGCTTCTCCACTAAATCTGCCCATTTTTTTCTCACAGCATCTTGTCTGGTGTTTTGGATTATTTATTTTATGCAGCCAATCATTTAAAACATACTAATTTTCTTTCCCTGTCATATTTTTCTATAATATGATACTTTTGGGATATTGATCTTGCTGTTTATTGTGTCTGCTCAATCTGGTTTATTCTGAATTGTTCTTCTCCTCCTCTTCTCCCTCCTCCTCCTCTTCCTTCTTCTTCTTTTTCTTCCTTCCTTCTTCTTTTTTTTCTTCCTTCCTCCTCCTCTTTCCCTCACCACCTTGGATTTTATTTCTTCCTTTCTTTCATTGGGGATTTATTTTTCTTTCTTACAAGCTTAGTTGTAATTTAAAGGAATATTTGTTATATTTATCCAGTACTTCTAGGAGTTCACAGTGTGCAAATTTGGGAATTAACTAGTCAACAATATGGTCAGAAAAATACATCTCCAATATGATCCCATTGGATCAACCAGGGTACAAACAAGAGGCACTATAAAGTGTATATCCAAATGCTTAAAAGTTACAAAGGAGGCCGGGCGCGGTGGCTCAAGCCTGTAATACGCACTTTGGAGGCCGAGAACGGGTGGATCGCGGAGGTCAGGAGTCGAGACCATCCTGGGCTAAACACGGTGAACCCCGTCTCTAACTAAAAAAATACAAAAAAACTACCGGGCGAGGGGTGGCGGGGCGCCTTAGTCCCAGCTTACTCGGGAGGCTAGGCAGGAAATGGCACTGAACCCAAGGAGGCCCGGAGCTTGCAAGTGAGCCTGAGATCCGGCCACTGCACTCCCAGTCTGGGGGCAGAGCCAGACTCCGTCTCAAAAAAAAAAAAAAAAAAAAAAAAGTTTACAAAGGAAGCTCTAATTATTTTTAACTAAAATGTATTCAGTCCTCCTAACTTGACAAATGCACTGCATAATGACCTAGAAGGTCAGATTATAATGTAAGATTCTCACATTCCTTGGTGTTCTGCAGAGGACTAGGCTACCTGAGGAGAGATGGCCCCCAGCTGTGGCCTGTTTTCTTTCTCTTTTTACCACTGTCTCCTTCCAGCACTGTGAGGCCTACCCAGGCATGTGGACCTCCCACCGTTCTCCCAATGTTAAACTCTGTCCAAACCCTTGGCCAACAGCCACCCTTGGCCACTCCTCAGGCCTCAGAGTTGTGTGTACAAATAGCAAGTCTGGCCTCTGCAGGGAAAATCTAAGAATCCTGTGGCAGTCTGGGCAGAGAATTCCAGGAATTTATGTACCTGAGTTTAAAAAAGGCAGAGTGTGGGCTCCAGGCAGTTCAGTCCCCTTAGACCTGTGGACCTGGTTCTGTGGGGAGGAGAGCAGTGGCCAGAACACAGCTTTCTAAAGCACTGTGCCTTGAGCCAGACACCCTCTTATCTGGCTCTCAAGGTGGCCTCACAAACAACTGCCAAAATATGTCCACTTCTGCTACCTGTACTATAAGTTGGAACTTCCCCAAGTTATTTTTTACTTGGGCTATTGCTATAGCTTCCTAACTGATATCATGGCCACCAGTGTCACTGCTGGTCATTAGAAACTGGTTCCAAATCCTAGCCTGACTACTTATTAGCCATATAACTTTGAGCAAGTGACTTAACCTCTCTGGAACCTTCATTTGCTCAGCAAAATTGCGCCTAAGTTTTAGACTCACAGAAACTATGGGAGATAAATGTTTATGGTTGTTTTGAGCCATTACAGTTTGGAGTAACTTGTTATACATAAATGAATAACTAATGTATTATCACCCCACCTCACTTTTGAAATCATGGTATAATATACATTATTCCAGAGGGACTTTCTAAAACCTAATAGAATAGAAAATAATGGTAAAGGTCATAACTTGTTCTATTGGTTCCTTAATAGTACAAGCACCAATTATTTTAAGACAATGACTAAAAAAACCTTACAGGCTAACTAAACTGGACACATATCATATCAGGTCTCTCTCATGGCATACATGCAGATTGTACATGGAGGGTGATGCTGTGCTGTGCCCTCCACTCCAGCACTAAGCCCTTCTAACCCTACAGTAGTTGGTTCCAACACTCCTTAAAGCCTATTGCTAAGTCACAGAGACCTTACTCTTCTTGATATTTATATGGTAATATTGAGGAATAGGCTGGTTTGGTTGGTCAAACATATTTAATACTTAACCAGCATTACTGGCTGGGTGCAGTGGCTCATGCCGGTAATTCCAGCACTTTGGGAGGCCAAGGCAGGCAGATCACAAGGTCAGGAGTTCGAGACCAGCCTATCCAACATGGTGAAACCCCGTCTCTACTAAAAATACAAAAATTAGCCAGGTGTGGTGGTGGCACACACCTATAATCCCAGCTACTCCAGAGGCTGAGGCAGGAGAATTGCTTGAACCTGGAGGCAGAAGTTGTAGTGAGCCGAGATTGCAATGCTGCACTCCAGCCTGGGTGACAGAGCAAGACTCCATCTCAAAAAATAATAATAAAATAAAAATAAATAATAAAATAAAAAATAAAATATTTAACCAGGATTATGAAATTCAAACTGCCTATTGAACCTGGCCAACAACTAAGATAGACACGGATGTAATTTATCGTTTACAATGTAGAGAATACTAATTTACTATATTTCTATTCTGAGTCACTAAAATCTATTTCTAATGTCTTTAGTTTTGTCATGTACATCAGCGGACCCCAATGTTTTTGGCACCAGGAACCAGTTTTGTGGAAGACTATTTTTCCACAGACCAGGGTGGGGATGGTTTCAGAATAAGACTGTTCCACCTCAGATCATGAGGCATTAGATCCTCATAAGGAGTGCGCAACCTAGATTCCTCGCATGCACAGTTCACAGTAGGGTTCATGCTCCTCTGAGAATCTGATGCCATGGATCTGACAGGAAATGGAGCTCAGGTGGAAATGCTTACTCCTCTTCCACTCACCTCCTGCTATGCAGCCTGGTTCCTAACAGGCCATGGACCAATACAAGTCCACAGCCTGGGAGTTGGGAATCCCTGACTTATATGTTCTTTTGCTCACTCATTCAGCCTATATTTATGAAGTATTTTCTATGTGCTAGCTCCAATAGAGAGTACAAACTAAATAAGACATTTGCCCTAAAGTCTAATGAAAAAGAGAAAATTTATAGTCTGATAGAAGATAAGTCTAGGCACAGTGGCTCATGACTGTAATGCCAGCACTTTGGGAAGCTGAAGCGGGAGGATTGCTTGAGTCCAGGAGTTTGAGACAAGCCTGGGCAACATAGTGAGACCTTGTTCTATTAAAATTTAAAAATACATAATAAAACAAAAAGCTGCTTTTAGAAATATAAACCCTTTGCATGCAGGGGAAGCATGTATGTGTGCCTGTGTGTATATACACACATAGGTCTATTCATCCTCCAGATGAAGAGGGAGTGCTATAGTTTTTAAAAAGTACTAAGTAGAACATGTGAAGAAAATTGCACGAATCCTAAGTGCATGGCTTAATGAATTTATTAAAATTGAACTCTATAACCAGCACCCAGATGAAAAAAACAGAATTTTACTAGCACTCAAGAATCCCTTTTCTTGTCTACACTTTCGCAGAGGGGAGGAAGTACATCAAACAACTTTTTTTTTCTGTTTCAACAATCTGCTTAATGCATACCTTCCTGCATCATGAGTCACTCAGACCATTATTAGCCTTCAAAAATAGTTTCTCTGAGACAGTTCTCTCCCTCCTCACAAGCTAAACAGTGATTAACGTCCAGGTGAACCAGAGTAAAAATTTCCAGCTGTCAAATTAACAGTGAGAAAGCATTTTTTTCCTCACAAAAGATGTGTCTAGACTCATGAAAATTAGAAAGTGGCCGGGCGCGGTGGCTCACATCTGTAATTCCAACACTTTGGGAGGCCGAGGCGGGCAGATCACGAGGTCAGGAGATAGAGACCATCCTGGCTAACATGGTGAAACCCCGTCTCTACTAAAAAATATACAAAAAATTAGCTGGGTGTGGTGGCGGGCACCTGTAGTCCCAGCTACTCGGGAGGCTGAAGCAGGAGAATGGTGTGAACCCGGGAGGCGGAGCTTGCAGTGAGCCGAGATCGCGCCACTGCACTGCAGCCTGGGCTACAGAGCGAGACTCCGTCTCAAAAAAGAAAAAAGAAAAAGAAAATTAGAAAGAAAAAAAATATTCATTAGTTCATCACATAAAGGGTTATTCCCTCAAACATAATTCCTACCTTTTCTCTAGTTTAAAATGAGTTCGGCTGTTCTTATTTAAAGTCAAGTCATACACATAAAGCAAACCTAATGCAGTCTTTATTACGGTAGTAGACAGGAAACACGCACCGAACCAATTAGATACTATAACCTCATAATGTTGCATCAAAGCTGTGGCATGTTATTAGAAACCAAGTGATGTACAGAATCTTTTATTTTATGTTTAGAAAGCACAGGACAGCTATCTGACCCAAAGGTGAATCAATGTGGATACCGACAGGCAAAGCAGCCATCGAGGTATAGGAATTCAGAGGAATGATGTTTAAGTCTCCTTGAGTGATAATATCAATCAGTAGCTACAGGAAATACTAAAGACACTTTTGCACTAGGTCCTCCTTTAATCTTCTGAGAAAATCCTCATCACAATTCAAACAGAATGAGTAAAAGTAAGAGTAGATCTTCAGTAGGCAAAGAACTCAGACTGGGACCCCATGGATCATCGATTTGATGCTGTTTTTTTCTGGAGAATTAGAAAGGGTGAAGAAAGCTTGAATCCTAGCATTTGTGTTGCCAATTTCAGTAAAGTCTCCATTGTTTCACAACTTTCTCCAAAGAATCTGAAACCTAATTCCACATAAACATAACTAGGAGCTTTTTAAGGTAAAAACCATGGATTTTTTTTTTCTTTCTCTACCTGTGGCATCTCCCACAGCACTTGGGACAGTGTAATTGATTAATAAATATTTCATAATTGAATGAATGATTGTGTGGAACTTTCTCCTAAAAATGATTAGGAGCCGTTGAAGCATGTTCAGGAAATGAGTGACATGACCAGATTTCCTCTATAGGTAACTCCTTCTGGCAATAGTATGGAGCATATATTAGAGAGACAGACCAGGAGGTATTACTGGGAGGCAATAGTCCTAGTCCAGACTAGAATAAGTGATAGTCTCAACTAAGGTTGCACAGGTTAAGGTGAAAAGTAGAAACTGACTTAAAGGATACTTAAAAAGTAAAATCTATGTGATCTAGTCATTGATGGAATGTGGAGGGAGAGAGAAAATACTAGAGGAGGACTCTAAAAATGATTCTTGGGATTCTGGTTTGGTCTTTTGAATGAGTGATGGGACAGATGGTTGAGGTAAAAA
This sequence comes from Rhinopithecus bieti, assembly GCF_001698545.2. Lineage (NCBI taxonomy): Eukaryota > Metazoa > Chordata > Mammalia > Primates > Cercopithecidae > Rhinopithecus > Rhinopithecus bieti. The sequence continues at coordinate 2,589,947 of NW_016811519.1, read as the reverse complement.
ATGCAGTAGTGGGAGGAACAGATTAGGTATCAAATACAGTGAGTTTACAGTAGCTTCTTTAGGCTTGAGGTGCCTGTAGGATGTCTGATTTAGAATCAGTAGAGTGGAAACAGTTATTAAAGCCATGGGTTTTGATGTTTTTGTTCACAGAAAAAAAAAAAAAAAAAGGTGTAGCATGAAAATCCAGAGGGCTGAGGGCAGAACCACAGGCAATACGGACATTTAGAGGTTGAGCAGAGGACAAAAATACTGACACAAGGAACAGGATTGCCCACAAATGACCGTGGGTATTTATTCTAGGATACCTGGATACCAAGCTAGCTGGGATCAGGGACCCATGTACCCCTACTCCCAGAAGGGGAAATGAACCTAAGCTTTTCTCTGTTTGGCAGGGGAAGCTGCAGCATTCATAGAGCCTAAGCTCTCCAGATACTGAGCTGCTGGTGTACCCCTAAAGTAACTAAGCATATGTATTAAGATGTATGCATTTCCTACAAGCCACACATAAGAAAGGTAGAATTTCTTCTCCCTTATGATAATTTAACTTTGTTTTTGGTATCAGATAAGATTATCAAGTGACTCATTTTTTAAAAGAATAAAATAAAAACAGGAGACTTGCTAAGATATTCACTTTGGGAGGCTGTACATCTATCCTAGCAAGGATGTTACTGAACAAGACATTTTGGAAGATTCTCTTTTGAATTTGCCTCAGCTTGAAAGGGTAAAAGTTCATATTTTTAGACAAATTTAAGTTTTGAAAACAATCCAAGTTGTTGTTTGTAATAAAGTTTGGTGGAAAAAGTAAATGACAATAATGAAACACAATCATGTCATGCTATAAGAAAATGGATTGTTTTTCCTCTTTAGGGCCCTAATGATCTGCTCCATTTTCCTGCCTTTCTCTCGTTCCCGCCCTTTCTTTCCAGGAGCTCTTGCATAGTCCAGCCAGACTAATCTTCATGAAGCGTAATTCCAATCATGTCACTATCTTTTTCAAAACTTGTCAGTAACTTCGGGGTACTCACGTAAAAATGTCTAAACCCCTTGGTCTGGAAGTCTAGGTTCTTTCCATTCTTACTGAAACTTGTTACTTGTCCTCCCTTTCAGCCCAATAAACTGAACTCTTGAATGTTTTCTGTTCATTCTCTATGGTTTTTGATGGGATTTGGCTGTGTCCCCACACAAATCTCAACTTGAACTGTAACTCTCAGAATTCCCACGTGTTGGGGGAGGGACTGAGTGTGGAGGTAATTGAGTCATGAGGGCCAGTCTTTCCCGTGCTATTCTTGTGATAGTGAACAAGTCTCATGAGATCTGATGGGTTTATTAGGGGTTTCTATTTTTGCTTCTTTCTCATTTTCTCTTGCTACCACCATGTAAGAAGTGCCTTTCTCCTCCTGTCATGATTCTGAGGCCTCCCCAGCCATGTGGAACTGTAAGTCCAATTAAACCTCTTTTTCTTCCCAGTCTTGGGTATCTCTTTATAAGCAGCATGGAAACAGACTAATACAATAAATTGGTACCAGTAGAGTGGGGTGTTGCTGAAAAGATACTCAAAAATGTGGAAGCGACTTTGGAACTGGGTAACAGCAGAGGTTGGATCACTTTGGAGGGCTCAGAAGAAGACAGGAAAATGTGCGAAAGTTTGGAACTTCCTAGAGACTTGTTGAATGGCTTTGCCCGAAATGCTGATAGCAATATGGACAATAAAGTCTAGGCTCAGGTGGTCTTAGATGGAGATGAGGAACTTTTTGGGAACTGGAGTAAAGGTAACTCTTGTTATGTTTCAGCAAAGACCGGCAGCATTTTGCCCCTGTCCTCCCTAGAGATCTGAGGAACTTTGAACTTGAGAAAGATGATTTAGGGTATCTGGTGGAAGAAATTTCTAAGCAGCAAAGCATTCAAGAAGTGACTTGGGCTCTGTTAAAAGCATTCAGTTTTATAAGGGAAGCAGAGCATAAAAGTTCGGAAAATTTGCAATGTGACTATGCAATAGAAAGGAAAAACCCATTTTCTGGGAAGAAATTCAAACCAGCTGCAGAAATTTGCATAAGTAGCAAGGACCTTAATGTTAATCTCCAAGATCTTTGGGAAGATGTCTCCAGGCCATGTCAGAAACCTTCACAGCAAGCCCTACTATCACAGGCCCAGAGGCCCAGGAGGAAAAAGTGGTTTCATAGGCTGGGTCCAGGGTCTCTGTGCTGTATGCAGCCTAGGGACTTGGTGCCCTGTGTCCCAGCTATTCCAGCTGTGACTGAAAGGGGCCAACATATAGCTCAGGGTGAAACATATAGCTTTAGAGGGTGAAAGCCCCAAGCCTTGGTTGTTTTCACATGGTGTTGAACCTGTGGGTGCACAGAAGTCAAGAATTGAGGTTTGGGAACCTCCACCTAGATTTCAAAAGATGTATGGAAACACCTCGATGACCAGGCAAAAGTTTGCTGCAAGGGTGGGGCCCTCATGGAGAACCTCTGCTAGGGCAGTGTGGAAGGGAAATGTGGGGTTGGACCTCCCATGCAGAGTCCCTACTGGGGCACTGCTTAGTGGAGCTGTGAGAAGAGGGCCGTCATCCTCCAGACCTCAGAATGGTAGATCCATTGACAGCTTGCACTGTGCACCTGGAAAAGCCACAGACACTCAATGCCAGCCTGTGAAAGCAACTGGGAGGGAGGAGGCTGTACCCTGCAAAGCCACAGGGGCGAAGCTGCCCAAGACCCTGGGAGCCCACCTCTTGGATTAGTATGACCTGGATGTGAGACCTGGAGTCAAAGGAGATCATTTTGGAGCTTTAAAATTTGATTGCCCTGCTGGATTTCGGACTTTCATGCGCCCTGTAACCCCTTTGTTTTGGCCAATTTCTCCCATTTGGAATGGCTGTATTTACCCAATACCAGGACCCCCATTGTATCTAGGAAGTAACTAGTTTGCTTTTTATTTTACAGGCCCATAGGCAGAAGGTACTTGCCTTGTCTCAGATGAAACTGTGGACCATGGACTTTTGGGTTAATGCTGAATTGAGTTAAGACTTTGGGGGATTGTTGGGAAGGCATGATTGGTTTTGAAATGTGAGGACATGAGATCTGGAGGGGTCAGGGTGGAATGATATGGTTTGGTTGTGTCCCCACTCAAATCTTAACTTGAATTGTATCTCCTAGAATTCTCACATGTTGTGGGAGGGACCCAGGGGGAGGTAATTGAATCATAGGGGCTGGTCTTTCTTGAGTTATTCTCGTGATAATGAATAAGTATCACAAGATATGAAGGGTTTATCAGGGGTTTCCACTTTTACTTCTTTCTTATTTTCTCTTGCCACTGCCATGTAAGAAGTGCCTTTCTCCTCCTGCCATGATTCTGAGACCTCCTCAGCCATGCAAAACTGTAAGTCCAATTAAACCTGTTTTTGTTCCCAGTTTCAGGTATGTCTTTATCAGCAATGTGAAAACAGACTAATACAGTTTTTTATTTTTTTGTTTTCTCTCCATGTCTAATTTCTACCTTTCTTTTAAGACACTGAGTGAATGTCCTTAAGCCCATTTAGGCTTCCCTGATTGCTGCAATCCTGTTCCATATCCTTGGCTTCTTCTACCCAAGATAAACCCGTCACCCTCCTGCCACAGGAATGCCCAAACTCCTCATTTCGATTACATAGGGTTTTGTGGGAATATAGTGTCAGTATTAATGCATCGTTTTAGTTATTAATAGCAATGATATATTTAGTATAATACAAGGAATTTTAAAAAGTGGACAATAATAAGACACCTAACATAGGTTACATTGATTATAGAGTAGCCAAAAGAGTACACAATCTTTAGAATTTGACAAAATGTATTTGAATCCTAGCTCTACTGTTTATTAGCTGGGTCCCTTCAGGCAGCTTATTTAATATCTCTAAGAATCTACTCTTTCATCTGCAAAATGAAAAATAATGACATCAGCTTCATAACTTTATTATGAGGATCAGAAGAAAGTCATGCAAAAGACTTTCTAATGATCTTAGAGAGAGGAAGTCCTCTATAAACGTGACAAGACCTAGAAGCCATAAAAGATCACTATTTTGACTGCATAAAATGTAAACATTTTGCATAACCAAAGCCATAAGAGGGTAAACTGGAAAACATTTTTGTAGCATTTATGACAGATAAATTACTTTCATTCTCTCATATATCGATGAAGAAAAAGACCAATTTATTGAAAACATGGACAGAAGACATAAAAATACTCCATAGAAAATGAAATACAAATAGCTTGTAAACATATAAAAAGATGCTCAACTTCGGGCTAGGGGCAGTGGCTCACACCTGTAATCCCAACACTTTGGGAGGCCAAGGTGGGTGGATCACGAGGTCAGGAGATCAAGACCATCCTGGCTAACATGGTGAAATCCCGTTTATACTAAAAGTAAAAAAAAAAAAAAAAAAAATAGCCAGGCGTGGTGGCGGGCACCTGTAGTCCCAGCTACTAAGGAGGCTGAGGCAGGAGAATGGCATGAACCCGGGAGGCAGACTTTGTAGTGAGCCAAGATAACATCACTGCCCTCCAGCCTGGATGACAGAGAGAGACTCTGTCTCAAAGGGGAAAAAAAAAAGATGCTCAACCTCACTTGTAATGTAACATAAATATAACATGAATGCAAAGTAAAACTCAATAATAGACTATTTTCACCTAACTCCTAAATGATAAGGGAAGTAAGCGTATTATTAAGGGAAGTGTAAATTGGTACAACTTTTTCTGAAAAGCAATTTGACAACAGCAATTTTTTAAATAACAATTTAACCATATACTACTCCTCTGAGCAATTTCCCATCTGGGAATGTACACACCTGTGCTCTCCGGTATAGCAGCCGGTGACCACATTTGGTTACTGAGCACTTGAAATGTGGTATATCTGAAATGACATATAATTTAAGTGTAAAACACACACTGAATTTTAAAGCCTTAGTATAAGTAAAATAACGTAAAATATTTCATTTTTTAATTGATTGCATGTTGGAAATGACATATTTTGGATATAATGAGTTAAATATAATATACTATTAAGATTAATTTTACTTATTTCTTTTACTTTTAAAAATGTGGCTGCTAGAACATTGAAACTTACATATGTTGTTCACATTATATTCCTTTTGAACCTTGTTAGCATATATAGTTCTACTTGCATACATAAGAAATTATGTATGTATAAAGAATATCTGAAAAAATCTTTAATATTCACCAATAGAGTCTTTGCTAAATAAAATATGATACATTCAGACAATAGAAAAGTATGTGGACTGAAAAAAGAATGAGAACAGTCTGCCCTAAGATGGGGAGCTTTCCGCTAGATATCATTCAGTTAAAAAAAAAAATAAAGCATGGAATAGATGTGTAGTGAGTTAATGTTGGTGTTCAGTGTATATTAAATGAATTTTGAATGAATTATGTAAATTGTACTTATGCATAGAATATTCTTGGAAGATGCACAAGAAATTGTTTTTAGTTATTGTTCTAGAGAGAGGAAATTGTGGCTCACCATCAGGGGCTGGAGAAGATTTATTTTTAACTCTACTTTTTTGTATTGATTAAATGTTTTGCAACATGTATTCATAACCTATTTAGAAAAAAACCTGTATTTACAAGTTTTCATTGTCTTTGAAGAAAACAATTCTTATAAAGAATTTCCTGAAGTCAGCTATGTGAAGGTGGAAGACGGATGTAAAATCACAAGGCCTTACACAGTAGTAGGTTCCTAAGAAATAGTTGTTTCTTTCCCTTCCCCACACTTTGACTAAGAGCACAGATGTCATAATAGAATCTTTCCACATTTCAGAGATCCCTTAAGCATCCCTATCACGTTATGGCTCTAGAGATGTCAAATGTAAATGGGATGAGGCTACACTGATCCTGTGACATGCCCTGGAAGTTAGTTATTTCTCCCCAATAAATCCCAGAAACTTGCCTGCTTACTTTTATATATGTCTCATCAAAATGGAAGGCAGCCTGTATAATGTATAACTTCCCAGTCAGTGTAATATTGTAGGCTGTCTACAAATTTTATTACTATATTAAGGGTTGAAGCAAACTTTTCCAGTTATTACATCCTCGGCAGTAAAATCTTCACTCTCCTTGTCAGTCTCTTGATTCTTCAGCAGTTAAAACACTCTCTTTTATTTCTGTATCAGAAACTCTGTGTGCTTCCCTAACCTCTTTGTCTACTTCAATCACCTCTTCTCACTTTGATGAAGTTTGTTGATTGATTGCTTCTCATGGATACGACTGGCTTTCCAGCCCTTTGTCTAAATTTAAAACACTGGAGCCATTCTTCAGAAAATACACGGTGCTCAATCAATTGCATTTGCTCATAAAATATCTTTTTTTTTTTTTTAACAAAAGTCTCTTGATTCTGCTTCCTCATTTCCATTCCCATTGCCTCTGCCTGAGTCCAGGCCCTCTTCATCTTGTCTAGAATATGTCAATTACCTCTTAACTAGTCCGTGTGCTTTCAGACTCCCCACTGGCAATCCATTTTCTACTTTACTGCTAAATTCTAAAACAGATTCATGCCTCCATTCATTCATTCATCAGACATTCATTAAGTATCTCCTTTGTGTCAAGCATCATGCTAGGAACTGGGGACACAAATACTAATTTTTCATAGGCAGGCACTATGTTTCTGGAGCTTAGAGTTCAGTCCAGGAAGCCATCAAGTAGACACATGGTTTACAGTGTACAGGGGTGGGCACAGGATGCCCTGGCAGCATCCATCAGGGAAGAAAATTTCCCCAGAGCCCTTGCTATCTGGTCCAACTGTTAAGAGACAGGAGGAGATGTTCTAAGCAGAGGGAGTAGCAAGGGCCAAAGCTAAGCAGGGTGGTACATGGTGTGTGTGGTGAGTGTGACTGGCCAGGCGGTCAGAGAAGATTTACAGGAGTCAGCACCAGGTAGTGGCACAGGGCCTACGGGGGCCACGCAAAGGAGTTCGAACTTTATTCTGAGGACATATGTTTTAAGAACAGTGGTCATGAGATCAGATTTGCATTTTATGGAGATCATTATGGTAGGAGTTTGGAGGAGAGCTGGAGGGATGAAAGACTGGAGACTGAAAATAAGGTTAGGAAGAGGCTGGTTCAACTATTTGGTCATGAGGATAACCTAAATCAAGGTAAGAGCAGTAGGGGTGCTGAGCAGCAGACAGATTTGGAAGAACTCAACAATAAAATGGACTGGGTTTAGTGATTGCCTATTTGGATGTTTGTGAGAAGGAAGGAAGGGGAAAAAGTCAGAATTGACTCACAAATGTCTGGCTTGAGCCCTTGGGAAGCTATGAGAGGTTATGGAACGGGAAATGGCTTGGTAGAGGGAAGATGGTGGCAGTTGAGTACATGGTCTGCATTCAGGTGAGAGATTTGGACTGGAGGCATTCATTCTTCATCCATTTACTCATTTGGTTAATAGGTGTTGAGTGCCTACTACATGCCAGGCACTGTTCTAAGCACAGGGATAGTGGCAACCAAACAGGATGAAATTCCTGTTCTAGTGGCAACCAAATAGGACAAAATTCCTGTTCTTGTGGCACCTTCATTCCAGTGAAGAAACTAAACAAACCACACAAGTAAAGCAATGCATAATGACCTCTTGATATGTGCTTTGAAGACAAATACATTAGGATAGGGCAAGGAGACAAAGTGTGATGGGGTGTGAGGGATATTTTAGATAAGGGCATCCATGGAAAAGCATCTTTCAAGAGGTGCTATTTGAGCACAAACCTGAACGAAGTGCCAGAGGGAGCCATGGGAACGTTCAAGGGAAGAATATGCAAGAAGAACCATGTGGGACAGCAGGCTCCCTAAGCAATGGGTAGCAGAGGCTGTGGGAAAGAGGGGGAGGGGAAAGGGATGCAGATGTTCCCACAATAGGACCTCTAACAGTACCTAAAAACCTTGATGTCTCGAGTGTATCATCTTGCTTCCTTTTGAAGCCAACCCTAGAACTAATTTCTTCCTCCACCATCACTTCCCAGCCTCTGATAAATATAGCACTGGCAACTTTGTATCACTAGTATTTGTTACCTTGGTATAATCTGAGCTTCTCCAAGTTAGGGATGCTGTTCATCTTGGTCACCTCAATAATCAGCACAGTGTGTCAGGAGCCAGTCCACAAATGTGTGTTGACAGAACAATAACGACAAACAACAGGACACAGCGAAGGTAAAACTGATGTCTAGGGGAGTGGTAAGTGGTTGGTGATAAGTAGGAACAAGGGATTGCTTTTTTAAAAAACAACTTTATTAATCTTCGTATAAGGAGTAAGGAAAGGATCCAGTTTCAGCTTTCTACTTATGGCTAGCCAATTTTCCCAGCACCATTTATTAAATAGGGAATCCTTTCCCCATTTCTTGTTTCTCTCAGGTTTGTCAAAGATCAGATGGCTGTAGATGTGTGGTATTATTTCCGAGGACTCTGTTCTGTTCCATTGGTCTATATCTCTGTTTTGGTACCAGTACCATGCTGTTTTGGTTACTGTAGCCTTGTAGTAT